>NC_054572.1:24363-141863 GCF_017654505.1 Polyodon spathula | reverse complement strand
AAGCTGGGTTATTCAGGATTTGTGTGATCCAGAGTAAATGTTTTCATTAGGTCATGATCAATATGGACTGATCAACTCTAGCTTTGTGTTTGTTACTTTAATTATTACACACCCAAAATCCTACAAGCAATAACTTTGTTAAATGCATTCATCTTTCCAATCAAGGACGTGTTATCTATAGTGTACATAGATGATGTTAATAGACTTCTATTTAGTGCTTGTATTTAGGTCCAAAACCTAAACAAGAACATTTTAGATTTAGATGTTGTAAGGAAACTAATTTGATGTCTGCAAATGAGTGAGCACTATACCAATGGCTATGTTGATAAGTTTCCATTTACTGATTCCAATATTTAAAAGTTGCACACATATACCGATAGCTCAAACATTATCGTTAGACACAATGATGTAGGACCTAGCAAAACAGAAATCATATAATAATCAGTTATCTAATGTTCTGAGAGAAAGCTCAGGTATGGAGACGGTCTGTCATCAGTAGAGGATTCAGGCAACTTTTTCAAGAGCCTGTCTTATATATCTTACCTAACAGTGTGTGTGAAGCTGAATGTTGTGAACTCTGTTTTCTGAACAATATCTAAACACTATCAATTTCTTGACCCCTACAATGTCTAAAGGTGTGCTTGAGAGTCAGGCTGGAAGACTCACGGGCTTAAGTAGAAGGAGAACAGGTTCTGAGACAACAGCCCCTGGTTCATCATGTTGTCGAACACGGGGGTGGCTTCCCCGGAGGCTATGGAGGGGAATGCCAGGCCCAGGATGCCATCGAATTGGGCGTAGTAGAGGAAGCTGCTGGGCTCAGTTGTGCTCAGAGCGAAAATCTGGTTTGGGTCACTGATGCCAGCCACCTTTGAGAATAAACATGAAATGATTACTCAGTGGAGGATTTAGAAGACATCGAACCTGAAAATGCAAATTATTTTTGCTAATATTTATTAGGCCTTAATAATAATCTTTATTTAGCGCCTTTTATAATGGACCACCATCACAAAGCACTATACAAGATATGAGACCAGGGTGTGTGAACTATGCATCAGCTGCAGGGTCACTTACAACAACGTCTCACCTGAAAGACAGAGCACAAGGAGGTTAAGTGACTTACTCAGGGCCACACAATGAGTCACTGGCTGAGCTGGGATTTGAATTAGGTACCTCCCGGTTACAAGCTTGTTTCTTTAACCACTGGACCACACAGCCTCCTATAATAATAGTTTACATTTACTGACCTTTTTTACCATAGCGTTACCACACCTCCTCCTTTCACTGGTTTTACAACACTTCAACTTTTCCAATGAATTATCTTAGTTCAGATTTCAAAAAAACAACTTTTATGAGGCTATGAAACAAGAATACAAACTTTTCAAAATAAAAAAAAAAAAAAAAAAAAAATTACAGTATCTGACGAAGGGAAGAAAGGAATACCTTATAGCAAAAAAAAATGACAGCATGTTGCACTCAGTTACCATGACGTACAGTAGCTCTTTAAACATGCAACGAGAACACACCGTGCCAACGGATGTGAAGGTTGCATTCACTCACGTTCACTGTGTCGTAAGCCAGGAAGCCAGTCATGCTGCCAGTGCCATACTGGATGGAGATGTACTTGTTGGTAGCACGGTAGGTAGAGGAAGTAGATGGGTTATATTTCTTGTGGTTTGCTAAGAAAACAAGTGTAGTTTATGTTATCAGGTTCTTTAATACTACTGTAATTTAGTTGACGTACAAGTGGTGATCTTTGTATAATATTGTATAATATTATTATTATTATTATTATTATTATTATTATTAGTAGTAGTAGTAGTCATATCATTCACTTTGTGAGTTGCTGTGACAAGTAAAAAGGTAATTTTTAGTGAGGTATTCCAAAGAACGGCACATCAAAGGTGTCGTGATCTGCTGAGCATTTTGATAAAGAGTTCTTTAAACTCCTTCTGACCACCCCTGTTGTAATTGGTTAATTAAACCTTAGCGATCAAACAGCAGCAGTTGGATCAATACGGGCAGGGTTTCTACTGCTAGATGGAAATCTACAAGCTGTACTAATTAAGCAGATGAGGAAAGTATTGCAGAAGCATTGCTTTCTCTGGATGCTTTGGGTGTAACCCAGTACTCCTCAAAGTGGATGGCACAGTGGCGTTTACCCCGTTTATCATATAGTTAGACATGTAGTTCATTTCAGGCATTGGATTACTTACTGCAGGGTTGGCTGCTGCAATAGACAGAGGGCACCCAGAGGTTGGCAGATCCAGTATCAAAGATGACCTTGAAGGACTGGGGTGGGGTTCCAATGGAGATGACGCCAAAGTAGGACAGCTGGGTGTTGAGAAAAAGATAATAAAATAATGTGACTGCCCTTCTAAACATGTACCACATAAAAGTACAGCTTGGTGTTATAAAGCATATGGAAAGCATGGTAAAGTCTAGGCAAGCATTGTAAAGAATAGTGAGGTACGGTAAAGCATATTAATAAACATGGCAAAGCAGTGTGAACGATAGTAAATGCTGAGTAGAGTCAATGAAAAAGCATGATAAAAGTACAGTAAATACTGTGGCTGATAAAATGAAATGCAGAATTACTTGGTCAAATCTTTTAACATCGATAATTAGAGGTAATTTATACTTATTACTAATTTAAATAACTGTACTTACATCGATGTAGTTGACCATTGGCTCGTTTACAGTCTGGGCAAAGTCATGGTATTTGGAATAAGGGTTATAGTGGTTCCTCTTCAGGAAATCCTCCAACAAACCTTTCTCCTGCAGGACGTCCCTGACAGACTTCCCTTTCTCCAGCTGTACCCTGAAACAAGAGTCAGGGTACTTTACATTATTCTCTCTTTCTCTCTCTCTCTCTCTCTCTCTCTCTCTCTCTCTCTCTCTCTCTATCTCTGTATCCCTATAGAGTATGCAAAGTTTCTAACCTCATCAAAGTTGAATAAACCTTGGTCTTAAAAATCTGGTCTTCAAATATATAATAAACTTGTCAATTGGTTATATACAGTAGTTCACTGTATTGCATTGTATTCATTTTCAGTCTATTAAATAAACTACCAAGTCTTAGATCAGGACTTTCAGAAATCAGATCAGAAATTTAAGAGTTTAAAACTTTTTGTTGATTTTTGCAGGAAGCTTTCTTAAGCTGTGCTCCCAAATTAAAGAAGCAAGCATTTAATTATATATGAGAAGATAAATGAAACTCACTTGAAAAGGCACTCAGAAAGCCCGACCAGGGCAATCAATACAAGCCACTTCATTTTCTTAACTTCTGTTGAGTAGATTCAAACTTTTCTGAACTTACTGAAAAGTCTCAAAGTGGCTCCTTATGTACCTGTCAATCCCGATAAGATGTGTTATATATAATCAAGCTTTTTCTTTGACACTAAATGTCACTGTGACATAAATATTTTCTGGAAAGCTTATCCAAATTTGTACCATGATTGCCACAATCTGATGGAAACAGTTTTGGCACCAGTTGAAGGTATTGTTCATTCATTCTCAAGATTATTAATTTAGTCGTTGCCAATTATTTATTATTTTCTCCCAATTTGAAATGGCCAATTATTATTTAGGCTCGGCTCACCGCTACCACCCCTGCGCTGACTCGGCAGTGGCGAAGACAAACACACGCTGTCCTCCGAAGTGCGTGTCGTCAGCCGACCGCTTCTTTACGCAGTGTGGATTCACCATGCAGCCTCCCAGGAGCTACAGTGTGGGAGGACAATGCAGCTCCTGGGCAGCTAACAGGCATACCAGCAGGCCCCCGGCCAGACTACAGGGGTCGCTGGTGCGCCGTGAGCCGAGGACACCCTGGCCGATCTGTATTTCTAAATGTACCACTAGTGAGTGTTTTATAGATATGGATGTACTGCCTTTCACTGCAGCTCAATTTAAGTTATAGCTGTTCTAATAAAAGCTTATCACTGTGTGTCTTGTGTGCATAGTGCTTGCTATCAAGGGAACTGGATATGGTTTTCTATTTGGCTATATTGTTAAGGGAAGGAAACTCAGCAATGACTTTGGAAAACACAGCAACATGTTCAGTAGAAACACGAGTGGTATTATTTTATGTTTGTTCTTGTTCCTCAAAACACAACCATTTCATTAAAACTCTGAGCCACTTCCTTGTGACATTTTCGTTTTGTATTTTTTTTAATTCCATGTTGGTTCTTGGACTATATCTAAACACCACTGTTTTAGGCAGTGGCACTGGAACAATTTTTAAAGTCGGGGTGCTGAAAGCCATTGAACAATATTGTAACCCCTATATATGACAGAAGCCATACAAAGCCAGGGGGTGCTGCCACACCCCCAGCACCCCTAGTTCCAACACCCTTGTTTTTAGGGCATTATGGGACACATCCCTAAACGTTTCTAAATGTCTGACGCACAAAGAAGTCCAGCCAGTTATGTAATGAAAAATAAAACATCAAAAAGTAATATTTTATTTCATTTTCTGAAAGCAAATAAGACCAGGCTAGCAAAGAACACACCAGTCATGTCTTTTAATCTTTTAACCATTAATATATATATATATATATCTATAATATATATATATATATATATATATATATATATTATATATATATATATATTTCATAACGAAGACACATGTGAGCATTGTTGCATTGTTCAGAATGCACAAGACATCTTTGTATGTCAATAATCACTAGAGAGCTGCCAGTTACCAGCCAGGTAAGACTGCTGCTGAAGTCCTGTTTGCAAAGACGTAATTGCTTTGTAATTTGTTTGAATTTGCTGATAAGGGAGATAAAAGTATAACTCTTGTAGGTCTACTTAACATGATTATACATTACAAGTATATAATAATTTATAACTCCTTAATTTATTTGTGACACAATGCGACAGGCAGAAAAAAGTCCTGTCTGAATTTTGCCCTCAAAGTGGGGAAGGAGATTGTAATGAGGGAGAATGGCTTGTTTTAATCCTGTGCTGTTTTACAGAACTCTGTTATTTGGATACAGAACACTGCGAAGGGGGTTCCTCTGAACTGTGACCAGGGAAACCATGGAAAATCCCTTGGAAAGACAGACTGTGTACATTTCTTTAGTAAATGCGCTGCACTTCTACAGTGAAACAGGATTAACAAAACCACTGTGTAAATAAAAAATCAGTGTAAATGAATGCGCACTAACGTGCTTAAAACCCGAACATCGTTGTTGACGTCACATTATTTTCAACTGTACCCAGTCACAAACAACAACAAACAAACAAGTGAAAATAATTTTTTAATGCAAATATATTTTTGCTATAACATTCTTTCAAATCTGTAAACGGGAAACCTGTGCAGTGAATGCAAGTTCACTTTAAAAGTTTTTGTCAGCAGCAGCCTCTTTAAACAAGTTTATATTTGCTTGTGGTGGGACAAGCTTCTTCAAGCTATGTCCTCTCTCTCCAAAGCCCTCCTCTTCCTGTCACTGGTTGGTTTCACAATAGAAAGAGGTTTCTTGATTGAGTCAACAAACCGGTAGAGAGATTCTTCATTGGATCATCCTCTTTACCTGGCGATTTCGAGGAATTCATATCTGTGGGTTTTAACCTCACTGGATGTACTGTTGGTTGATCAAATCAAACCCTAAGTCAAAGTCTCTATTTCTGTTAATGCCTTTTTCAGAGCAGTTGCATTTGTCTGCTTGCCGAGGGTGAACCTGCCCGGAGGAATCATGAACCGCAGTTGTGTTTTTTCTCCCCAGTTTTAGGATATCTAATTCGTTTTTTATACTCTCACCTAGGTTTTTAACTTTTAAAAGAACCAAAAAAAAACATTGCAGGGCGACCTTGAAAGCTATTTTTCCAATGTTCCAGGAATTTTGCGGATATGTTTAATTAACCAAGGCAGACAAAAGGTTGACGGTATTCAAGACCAATCCATGAATGGCATCACACAGTCACATAGGTATAGCTGCATTTATCTGATGTAATTGGGGATAAGGTTGACATTCAATTAAAAGACATAACCATGCTTTCTTATTGTTTCATGACTTATCTCAGTGTTGTTTTGAGATTCTTTTCTTATTCTTATCACAATGAAAGAGAATAAAGAGGAGGGGGTAGAGGGGGATAAGTGATCAAATGGTATATAAGGAGCTCTTCGAATACTGCCAGAAACACACAAGATTCTGTATCCATCAGAAGCAAGATGAAGTGGACAGTTGTTCTTTGCGCTTTGATCGCTCTTTCCGAGTGCATCCACAAGTAAGTAGTTCATACAGTCTTCTTTTATTCTCGTGCAAGATAGCTTCAACTCATGGTTAGTTGCTAAGAAGGTTTTTGAATGTCACGATTAGAATAGCTCACTGCAGGCGAATAAATCAGATTTATGGAAGACTGGTAGATGGCAGATATATACACTGCTGTGCAAAAGTACAGTGAGATACAGGGCATAGTACATTAAATACAAATATATATGTTGTAACTCCTGAATGTTTCTAAGACTTTTGCACTGCAGTGTGTATATATAGTATAGAGAATCAAAAAGAGTAAGATTTGAAATAAATACTGAAACTTCTGGCTCTATGAACAAAGTCTGGTACAGTTCTATCTGAGGGAGAGACACAGAAAGTCCAAAAGCCACAGAGATTAACAAAACGCTTTTCTTCTGTTTCAGGATCCCTCTGTATAAGGGGAAATCTGCCAGGGAAACTCTGGAAGAACAAGGTTTGCTGGAAGAATACTTGAAGACCCACTCATACAACCCAACTATCAAATTCAACCCAGTTTTAGCCCAGACCTCAGATGAGCCCCTCACCAATGACATGGATGTATGTTTTATTTTTCTGTATTTTAAAAGAGCTAGTCCATTAATTATCTCCCTCTTTACAACATCATCCTCAGTACAATATGATACATTTGTAAACACTGAAACCTGTCCTTATTTGCCCTTCTCACTACACAGCTGTCCTATGGAGTCATCTCCATTGGAACCCCACCACTGTCCTTCAAGGTCATCTTTGATACTGGATCTTCCAACCTCTGGGTGCCCTCTGTCTATTGCAAGAGCCAACCCTGCAGTAAGTAATCCATGTCTTAATTATGCGAAAGATGACGTATTTATAACTAACTTTGAGGTTTTGGTGTTTCTCAAGCTAACCACAAGACATTCAACCCAAGCAAGTCCTTCACCTTCAGGTCTACCTCCAGGACTGTTGCCATCCAGTACGGCACTGGAGCCATGACTGGCATCCTGGGATATGACACTGTGACAGTGAGTGTACTCTCTGAACACCAGGATGCCTTTCTGAAAACAGCAGGTAATGAATTCAGATTTATTTTTCATTTTAATAATACACCCTCCACATTACTGGTGTAGTGTAATCACAGGATTTCTGAGGGTGATATTCTGTCACTGATGTCTGGACATCATGTACAGCTTAGCAATCAAGTTAGCAACACAGTAGTTCTTTAGGTATGCACGGGTATCTTGTTTTTTTTTTAAATAATTAATGCAACAATAAATAAGGTAACCCATGTTTTAATAGTTCTTTATTAAGTGTGAAATAAAATCTGTAAACAATGTCATTTAAACTTCTCTTTTAGAGCAGTGTTGATACTATTGCTAATTAACATATTTCCGAATTGCACGTGGTTGCATTTGGACAATAACACTTAAAGGACTAGCTGACCATCTACAAATGCACAGCCTTGGCCAGTCCGATTCTGTTGTTGCCTCTGTCGAAGATGGAGAACCACTCCCTGATGAAGACATCCCCCAGGATCCAGAGCTGATTGTTACCGTTCAGACCAAAGCCAGTAGTGCAGCTCGAGCCCTCCTGTGAAAAAACAAAAATCAATCAAAAACCAACAAAACGCAAGCTGCCCAAAAACTGTTCAAAGAGTCTCAAAATATGCCAGCTCTATATTATAGCCATTATCTCACAACCAAATGCTGTCCAGGCTCGCAGTGTAATAACACAGTTTCATAATCATAATGTGTACCCAGCTGTGATCACCAATGACACCCTTGTGAATACGTATAACAGTGGGCTGGGTTCTCAGAGCCATTTACTCAAAATCGTCAGTTTAAAGGAAAAGCCCACACAATGAAACCAGAAGTAAACAACTCAGGCAGTCTTAATCAGACAGACGGTAAACAGACGGTTGGCGAACACCGAATGTGTTGACTTGGTATGTTTAGTCTAAGGTTTGATTCTATGACTTTCTGGCTATGAGCTGGGGTGTGCTCTGTTGACTGTGGAAACGTTTTTGTGGATAGTTCTGTACCTGGGAAACGTAAGCTGATGGAGGCAGAGAGAACTGATATCCGTTGATCCTGAAGGTGACATCTGGCATGCTTCCAAGGCTATTGCAGTTCACTATACTTTGCTAAGTTTAAGAACAAGCAATGAGTCAAATTATTTTTCCCCTCCCCGCAGCAATTCCCCACACAGCTCAGGAGAACTGAAGGTTCAGTGGGCGTCCTCCGATCCCACCACCAAGCCATTTCTCTATTACACCCAGGAACTCGAGAACTGATGTCAGCAAGGTACCGGACTCTGGAGGACAAAGGTCAGCTGTGCAGGTGAGGTCACCAGGCGCCTGGCTGGTAGGGTGTGCTGTAGCACAATGAGGAGAAACTGCTGGTTTTACCCCCCTAACCCATGTGATCACAGGAGCCAATGCATAGCAAAAACCATCGACTTTGCACAGCCAGGACACGAATCTGTGCTCCCCTGACTGTATGACTCACCTTGCAGACTACGCAGCCGAGCTTTTAACAGGTGGGGCTATGTTTTGGTTTTAAATAACATATACAAACATTTCATAAAGACAAGTCTTACCAGTCCATATTGTCCCTCAGTGGCACCAACATAAGCAAAAATGTTGTTGATGTCACTGGTAGGGCCAACAACTCGAGCGGTACCAGTGTCCACAATAGCCCGGCAACCAGAGGTGCAGGCAACCACTTTACCATCAATAGTGACGCTGAAACACAAAACCAATTTGTTAACAAAACAATTATAAAAAAAATGATTCTCTGTAGATGCAGAACCTTTACTAGTGAATTGAAATAAAAACGCAGCAACAGTAAAGTATTCAAAGCTGTTTTTCATATTTGATTATTTTTTTTGTGAATTTTATTTATTATATTAAAGCTTCTATTATTCATCACAGTGCAATTTCAACCATTTTGGTAAAACAATGTCTAAATTAGGGACTGAGTTTAATTTCTCACTGCTGTAGTTACTCAACATTGTAGGTGCGATTCTACTCTATGCGGTTAAAGGAGATGACAAAGCTTCAACAGTAGTGACTTACCTCTCCATAGTGGTCTCCCAGTAGGTCTGAGAAGTGACGGGGACCCAGTAGATTTGTCCAGTGTAGTAGGATGGGTCAATGCCACCGAAAGTCACCAGGCTGCCTTCCTGGCCATCGCTAAAGAAAATTAAAGAATTTAGGCAAACCTTCTGAGCAGCAAGGTAATAAATGAAAACTCTCTAAACAAAATCAATTACTGAGAGGACAGAAATAATAGCTCTTTTAGGCTTTATAAAATTGAATATTGTGTTTTACTGTATGTATCTTGTTGTTATCAAACATTCACCGGCTTAAGTAGAAGGAGAACAAGTCCTGGGAAACTAGACCTTCAGCCATCATGTTGTCAAACACAGGGGTGGCACCAGTGGCTGATATAGATGGGTAGGACAGGCCCAGGATCCCATCAGATACAGAGTAGTAGAGGAAATCGCCAGGCTCAGTCTTGCTCAGGCCAAAGATCTGGTTGGTGTCAACGATGCCAGCAACCTTGTAAAGTTAATACAATTAAAAGACATGAACATGAAAAAGTTAGAATAAAACGAATTAAAATGTATAAAACACTCTTCTCAAAAAGTGAGTTTTTAATCTAGATTTAAAAATATTAAGTGACTCTGCATCTCTAATATCAGATGGTAGTTTATTCCATAATCAGGGATCATTGTAACTAAAGGCTCTTTCTCCTTTCCTTTTTGTCTTAATCTGTGAGAGGGACAGAAGACCAGAATCAGCCGACCTTCAAGCATGTCTCGGGACATATAGGGACAAAACCAAGCCATAAAGTGTCAGGCCAGGTGACTTTTATTCTATCGTTGAAGGCTGGCCTGCATGTGAAGTCAACCATTTAGCTCATGACTCATTATGTTGGATGAACCTGATTGTTATTCTATAAGGCATTACTGGTTTTATAAGGGATACTTTCTGGATTACTCAGCCTCCAGTGCCGAAGGTATTCCAGGTGTCAGAGCAATAAATGTTCAGAGAGTATACTCACAGTCACAGTGTCGTATCCCAGGATGCCAGTCATGCTGCCAGTGCCGTACTGGATGGCGATGGTCTGGGAGGTAGAACGGTAGGTGGAGGATAGGTTTGGGTTGAATTTATTGTGGTTAGCTGGAAAAAACACCAATATCTTCATCAAGTTGGATCCCTCTACACAATATGGGTCCTCTGATGTCTCTATCCTCTTTTTGTGGAATGGAGAAGGACACTTTACTTACAGCAGGCGTTGCTGTTGCAGTAGATGGAAGGAACCCAGAGATTGGCAGATCCAGTGTCAAAGACGACCTTGAAGGACTGGGGAGGAGTTCCAATGGAAATTATCCCATAGTAGGAGATCTGTGTGGTAAAGCAAAATTGACAGTATTGACATGGGTGTAGGGATATACTTTATGGGTACTAAATTAAACCAGCCCAAGCTAAAGAACAGAAATGGGGCGCACATTATACCTGCCCAGGACCCTGGATCATATTTTAAACAAACTCTTACGTCCATGTCATTCATAAGGGACTCATCTGATTGCACTGCAAAACTTGGGTTGAATTTGGCGCTTGGGTTGTAGGGGCACCTCTGTAAAAAGTCTTCCAGCAGCCCCTTCTCTTCCAGTGCCTTCCTAACGGACTTTCCCTTCCTCAGAGGAACCCTGAAACAAAAGCAAATGGGCCTGTAACATCTGCAAACGTTGAGCTTAAACAACTAAAAACAGTGTAATAAAGGGACTTGCAAAACAGGCTTTATGATTATTTTATTACATGTTTCATGGCATTTCGTGAAGTTCAAACAACAAAATCTAAGCAGTCATGATTCCACCAATAAAAGAAAAAAAAGTTTGTTTGCCCTGTGCTTCATGACTTTCCCCCAAACCCTTTCACCCATCTAAAAACCTTCAACCCTCCATCCTCATCCATCCTTTTAACCCAAGCTACCTCACATCAAATGCAAGGTCCAGAACCAAAAACTCCAGGAACATCTGGGCTATCCTAGGAGAATCTATGGGTCCTCTTCACCTAATCTTAACCATACGCACACTTTTACCCAACAGGATGATTTAAATACTGCTTTCTATATGGCAGTCTGCAAATTATATAAAAAGAAAGACTTTAAAAGTTCTTGCCTGTGGAGGCACTCGGAAAGAGCGACCAAAGCACACAGAACAACAGCCCACTTCATCTTCATTGCTACAGTTTCGTAAGGCAGGTTCAGAGAAACAGTGCCAGAACCTTATATACCCGTAGGACTATCTCTCCACACCCTATTGTCTGTATCATTTTGATATGATCATACATTAATAATGTCATTAAGATACTGCAGATAAAAAATAATTTGCTAAAGTGAAATGTGATAAAACAGCTTATGTCGGTATCTCAGATAACTTTTGATTGGTGGAAAGGGAAACAAGCGCTGGCGATAGGTACAGTATGTATATTGAACATGGGTGCAGGGAGGATTACTGCACAGCGTAAAAACAACTAATTCTTTGTTTGAAGGTACCAATTAGTTTAATTTATCAAGCAGCGCAAGATAATTGGGATTGCAGTTGGATTCCGATGCAGATACTGTAGAGGGCAAGTTAGTTAAATGAGATAATGCTATGCACTGTAACATGTTGATTGTATTTGTATGCTCATTCAAGGTCACATGTCACCATATGCTGGATTCAGTCCTGCTGTGGTTGCATGTGTAGGTCAAACAATTCTGATTAGGAGCAGTCCATAACAAAATGTCTCTGAAGTCAAAAACACAATGCAATCATGAAAGCAGATATTTTCGGGGTTTTGAGCTGTGTTTCCTACACGTAAGTTGAGGTCAACAGTCTTTATTTAAGTATTAGATCTTTAATGAAGAATTAAGTATTTAAGGCAATAGGTAAATGTAAATTCTAATTATTAAGGGATTTAAGAATGAGTATTTTTTTGCAGTACATAAATCCTTCGTGATATCATGGCTCACCTCACCTTTTAGGTAGCTTAAACCTTTTAATAAGGCAACAAGACTGGGTTCCTCCATTTTGAAACTCGGGTACAGCTAGACAGCTTGGCAGCAGTTTTGAAGACGTGGTTCATGATGTCACCAGAACCCTTTGATACAAGTATAGTCCTGTAATTAGGGCTTCTGATTTTCGGTAAAACCCAATAACGCCAATAAACACTGTAAAACACTGGAAAAACTGTGGAAATGGTTAATTAATTCACGTTGACTTTACACCTTTCCCATTAAAAAATAAAACCTATTACAAAAATAATAACAAATACATTTCCCAGTGCTGCTGGGTAATGTCCCGCCTTCCTGACTTGAATCTATCATTGATTCGTTCTGAATACATTAAACCCACCCCAACTTGTGAGTGACAGCACATTCCTACATTTCTATTGGAGACTCTGCTTGAAAGATTTCAAACGAGATTACAATCAGGATGGAGGCTTGCTAGCAGGATTTAAAGTTGTATTACAGTTAAGATATGAAGGATTTAAAACAAAATTGGGGGAAATGTACAAAAATGCCTGCACAGAAAACCCCCAGAAGAATGTACCTGTGACCATAAGGATTTCACTGTGGAAGACAACGAAGGAAAGAAGGTACAACTTAAGTGCGCAAGTACTGTCGAGTTACTACTATACATATTTTGACAGAAAAAACAAAGAAACAAAAAAAAATGCTCAAGCATTTTGGAAAGTAACCAAAAACACTAATTTCATACAGTATATCAAAAAGAAAAGCCCCGAAAAAAACTTACATAAAACTCAAAAATAGCTAAAAATAAGCCCCAAAAAATGCAATTAATAAAACCCCCAAAACAGAAACCCTGCTTGTAATTCTTTGCAGCCAGTCTATTACTCAAGTAAAACAGCAGCATTTGAAGACGCTCTTATTCTAAGACATGTTATATTAATGCAGTAGGGTTTTAACACACAACTATAAACTGTTCAATAGTGGACATTTAGAAGTCTTTCTTGATGGCTTCAGTTGAAGACACTAATGTTTTATGAAAGGCTGTCAGAGATTCCAAGCCCACAAAGGTGTCTGAATCCCCTTTAAGTCGCTTTGGCTAGTCCAACCCTGACCCTGTTGAAGATGGACTGGTACTGTTTGATAAAGACATCACCCAGGACCCAGATCTGCACAGGGAGATGTTCATAGGCACCCAGTCTACCATAGAGCTCTATTTCATTTTGAGGATTTCTTAGTTAAGAGAACTAAATGATGCATTGATGGTTCCTTTATTAAAGTAATGCAGCACTGCTCTCTGATCAAAGATGTTCGTTAGCAAGTTCATGTAGTGGTTCATAATATTTCCACTGGCCGCTTTTATAATATCTGCTTTAATGAAGGTGTCAGCATGTTTAAGAATAAGAATAATTGTGTAGTTGTACCAGTAACATGATGAGGATTAATGATTGAACAGGGAAACCCGCTATTTTATCCTCTTCTATTTGCTTTAGTAATCTAAGTGTAACTTGACCTCTGGGTTGTGTACAAACATGAAGAACTAAGCAAACGCTAAAATAGTTATAAAGTCATCCTACCTCAAAGGAAAAACTTCCCTCCCACAGATATACAGACATTGCCTTTTCGTGGAAATGTTAGCCAGCAATAGGTAGGAGTGTAATTCTAATTGTGATACGTCTATCCATAGACTAAATCTGAGCCTTAAAAGTTATAACTGGTAGTGATACTGCATCTCTGGTTATTCCAAACGTGGGGGTGTTATTGCAACCATATTTCAATAAGATGTGGAATGTTTTGTGGATTTATTTTACCAAAGAAGAATGAGAAATCCTGTGTTGCTATTCAGACACTTTTATTATAGAGTGCTGTCATGTAACTAAAAAAAACAGAAAGGACAATAACTTTTTTTTTTTTAATAAGTTTTATTTTTTGATGCAGGAGTAATTCAGAAGAAAATATCCTTGACTGCACTTTAGACTTTAAACGAGAAGAAGGAATGAAAGAGAGGTGGGATGTTTTATAGAAGATAGGAATGATAGAGTCAAGATGAGCAGCTTGAAGCTGTTTACACAGACTGGGCAAGCCCAACCATGTTGTTGCCCCTGTCGAAGATGGCGTAGTACTCCCGGATGAAGACATCTCCCAGGATCCAGAGGTCTCCTTGAGCTGATGGGAGTGACATGGACTGGAAGCCACTGGTGCACTGGCCATTGGTCTGTAAAAACAGAGATGAGTTTCAATTCGTGAAAAACTGTGTAAGACCCATTTTGGGGTGGGGGCTTGCATGCAGATGAAAGCAGCAGATCCTTTGAGGACATGATTTAGTAAAACATTAATAAGCTCTTTTCTCTTTCTTAGCATGAATAGAGAAAAATTTAAACATATCTATAGTTATTACCCAAAAATGCATATTTATGGAACTATCATATTGGAAATATATACATCCATACAACTAGCCACATATTAATACTGTGCAGTCATGCCACACCTGTCTGACGTAGGCTGATGCAGGCAGGGTGTATGGGATGCCATTGATGGTGATGACAACTTGGGGCATGCTGGGGATGTTCTGGCAGTTGATGTAGTACTGTGAAGGGAAGGGATGAAATGTCAGAGAACCCTGGTGAAAAATCTTCTGTTAAAAAGGTTGCAAACTTTATTGCTGTATTACTGACCACTTTACAAGCCTGGGCATGGCATTGTTAGCTGCAATGAAGGAACACTTGCAAGACTCACCTCATTGTTACTGTTCACGGCACCAATCCATTGCTGGATAGTGGGAATTTCAGAGGGAGGTCCAGTGATCAGCGACGTTCCAGAATCAACAATAGCCGGGCAGCCTTGGGAGCAAGCCACCACCTGACCATTGATCATGACACTGGAAGACAAGACAGGCGAGTTCTCTTATCAGGCAGTTTGGCATGAAACATGGGCTCATCCCCTATGAGTAAGGGTTGTAAATCCAGATAACGCTAGCCCTGCAAGCATTAAGCATGGTTCCAAATTATGTATTTCCCTGGCCTTGCCTTTCTCATGCCCAAGTCCACAAAACAAATTTCACTTGTGATTTATTGTTTTGATTTATAATGTCAGATTAGAACCCCGCCCATTCAATATGTAAGAGCTTGTGTATTAACCTAGGGAACTGTGTCAGCTTGTTCTATGAAGAAAGCTGTTTCCATTGCATCGGTGCATCTCAGCTAGCCTTTATCTCTCAGCACACTAAATACACTCCATTGACCGTCCTAAGTGGTCAGTGTGTCTATCTACTGCTGAATGGGATCCTTGATCTGCACACAGTGCCTGAGAGGTAGGACTATATGACAAATAGTAAGAAGTCCCTTACTTGTCCACAGCGATCTGCCAGTACCCCTGGGTGGTAACGGGGACCCAGTTGATCTGGCCAGTATAGTAAGACTCGTCAATCCCTCCGAATACTACAACACTGCCGGTAGCCCCATTGCTGGAACAGGGATAGAGAGACATGCATTCTTATCATTTCATCAGCAGTGTGCACACTTCTGGCAAACACAAAAATATCTTAAAAACAGAACACATACACGTCTGGAACAGTGTTGAGCTATGCAACATTCTGGTGTCAACGTGGCTGCTGTCCGTACAAGATTATGGAGAGATATGTGCAACAAAGGGCTACAGAATAGATATGGTAAATGAGAGTTATATTAACTAAAGCAGTATTGGCATAAAAGATTCATTATTTTAAATTGATTAACTATTTGCAAGCAGATGTGCATGCGATACAAATTGAATAGTGAATATACTGTATGATACAATTCATTTCCTTGTTGTTTCCTAAACTTGGACAGGAAGTGCAAACACACTTGCTGGTAACATGTGAATGCAAGTGGCTTACCGGCTCAGGTAGATGGAGAAGAGATCCTGAGACACCAGCCCCTGGTTCATCATGTTGTCAAACACTGGGGTAGCTCTAGAGGAGGCGATGGAGGGGTAGGCAAGCCCGAGGATGCCGTCGAAGGGGCTGTAGTACAAGAAGGAGCCGGGCTCCGTCTCGCTCAGACCAAACATCTGGTTGGGGTCGACAATGCCGCCAATCTTTAAACAAAGGCAAAGATTCAATTTTCACAACAGGATCCGTCTCCCCTGGTGCGGGCGTGATTGATTTCACAAGCTCATTTAGTCATTTAGGATATCCACTGCATTCCTTTTGAAAAAAATCGGACCAGAATAAAGAGCAAATGTGTATTACTAAACTATCTATAATGTACGGTGTGGCTATGGTTATACAGTATATATTGCCATCTTGATGTTACCCATGCATAACATGTACTGATTTTCCCTATGGGTAACAGGCTATACTCACAGTCACAGTGTCGTATGCCAGGAAGCCAGTCATACTGCCGGTGCCGTACGTGATAGAGAGAGCAGTGTTGAGGGCCTGGTATGTGGAGGACTGGGATGGGTTGAACTTGTTGTGGTTAGCTTAAAACAAAAACGTGACACATTAATTAGATGGGAATGCTTTATATTAATCATAGCTAGCAACAATTACCTTTGTTAAAACATACAACTAAATCATTTTGTACTATGACATTGTATTTCCCTAGCCTCAATCCTTGTGTATTCACATTCATTATATGTAACAGAGACAATTACAGAGACCTTTATTCAACAATCAATACTTATAAATCATCGTCACTGTGTTTTGACTAAAGTATAAATTACATTGGCCTTTCCATCAACTACAAAAGCAAGTTATAGTCGGGTCGGCTAACTTGAAATCATTCAGCCTTGTAGATCTTATGAGGAGGTCAATTGGACTGGTTACTTACAGCAGGCATAGCTGCTACAGTATACAGATGGTACCCAGAGGTTGGCAGATCCAGTGTCAAAAAGGACATTGAATGACTGGGGTGGGGTTCCAATAGAGATGACTCCATAGTACTCAATCTGGAAGAATGCAAATGGGTACATTCATTTGATATCTGTCATAAGACTCTCTACAAAGTTGCAAAGTTATTCTAAACCAGTCTTATATTGCATACTGATGGTGACATGTTGTGGATGCACTTCAACTACAGGCACATTAACTACACCACTCTGCACTTTTGCTACATTATTTAATGAGTGTTCTTCCAATAAACTTACATAATCATGAAAATGACTTTGCTAAATGCATGGAGTTGCATGCACACTGTCACTGCATCGTGTGCTAAGTGCATGCAGTAAATATTACTAAGTGCTGCTCATACAGCGTCAGGAAATCAGCTACAAAGACAAACAAAATGTTTGTAAAACACTTACGTCCAAGTCATTATACATGGGCTCGGCGAATGGCTGAGCGTACAAGTTATACTTAGAGGCCAGATTATGAGGATGTTTCTTCAGGAAATCCTCCAGCAGTCCCTTTTCTTTAAGAGCAGTCCTCATGGACTTCCCTTTTATCAGGGGGACCCTAAAGGAAAACAAATTTATTAGTGTAATATTCAACATATTTCAAATGGGCTGAACCCAATGCAGAATACATGTCTTATTCACCATAGAGACCGGCTTCTCAGTGGTTTGGTAACCTAGGTTGAGTAAATATCTCTTTCAGAATGAATTCTGGAAATTGAAATTATGTTTCAAGTTGTAAGTGCAAAACAAAACACACAAATTAAGTTTACAGTTAAGAGCCATTATTTCAAAATACTAAAAAAACATCTATGACAAACTTTTTGACTTGAAGTTTTTTTTCCTCTCAATGTTTCTTTTAGTATTTCTATACTTAGCACGACAGAGACTTTTGTGAGTCGAAACGTTTCTCAAATAATTTTTGCTTTGAGTAGATGATAAAACTCTGCAACAACTATTGAAAAGCTAATCTGCTTTATAACCTCCACCTCTTTACCTGGTCATGCATTCAGACAGGGCGACCAAGCCCAGCAAAACGATTGCCCACTTCATCTTGTTGTCCGGTCAGCAGTCTCAGAAATCTGTGAAGCTCGCTGTTCGTATTGAAAATCCAAGGAGTTCCTTTTATACCCCACCAACAGCGTGAACCTCTCACCTCTTGAAAACTCAAATAAGAAAGTTCAACAGTGGAATAAGTTACAGAGTAATACTCAAATATGGTTATTTTTTTCGAAAAGGACGACCTTGCCAAGAAAGCTTATCCAATGTTTGTGCCCAGAATGAATTACCCTGTGTGATACAATACATCAGGATAAGTAGGTCCTATCGAGGAAAGGGAACACTGTCAATATTTTATAACAGATGTAGAATTGCGGTGCTGTTCCGAGATAAATTTATTGTGATTAAGAGTAGAATGAACATTAGCAGATATCTGTGAACAATGGAAACTATGCTTGAAAATGTTACATAAACCAATTCAGAAGTTTCACGTAATAACCCATAAGTGTGTCTGAGCTGTTTGCCACTAGTTTTGTCAGGTTTTCTATTTGTCACGTTGACAAATATTTTCTCTACGTATACCCTATCTACATCAAAATAATAATAATAATAATAATAATAATAATAATAATAATAATAATAATAATAATAATAATAATCTAAAACTAATACGAAATAACTTGATACTTCATTCAAGGCCTTGAATTAAAAGTCTTAGTTGTTTATTTCAAGTTTGGTAACTTTAATGGCCACGTTTCTTTCTGAAAAAAATATGTTAATAACGATTTGGAGCTAATAGCTGTGAGAAATTAACGCCTTAAGTATTAAGTTTGTATAACACTTTTAGGGATCTAACACTTAAGGGGGAATGTTTTATTTATGGAGTTTCAATATGAAGTATCTAATAACGAAGTCTGAATGATTTTATCTGGAGCCTCTTTGGTCTCATATTGGACCGATTACATTATAAAGAACTCCCTGTGTATAAAAATGGGTTTTACAGACCCCCCCCCCCCCCAAAAAAAAAAAAAAAGTTCCAGAGCAAGACCAAAAGTTCTATATAGAACGTCAGGTAGTGTCTTTCTTTTTTAAGAGTGCATAGTTGGGAATAAAGGGAGAAACAGCATTCGTTAGCAAAAGGAAAATGTTTGAGAGGATTTGAAACATCACCATTTTTCTTTTTTTCTTGGAAATCACTGCCAGGAAAATCTATTAGCTATATGGTATTTAAGCTATATGAAGCATTTAAACTAGAAAGGAAGGGGGGAGAAATCAACAAAAAAACAGAAGGGAGACCGCATCAAAACAAGAACAACAACTCAGGTAAGACAACCATTAAATGTATTTATCTAAATGCTAGAAGTATCAGAAACAAAATTCTAGAACTTGAAGCTACTGCACTAACAGGTAACTATGATGTGATAGGTGTTACAGAAACGTGGTTATCTGAGAGTGATGGGGACGAATATAATATTTGTGGGTATACACTGTATAGGAAAGACAGGCAGGACAGACGAGGAGGAGGGGTAGCGCTATACATAAGAAACAGTCTTGAAGCCCAGGTGTTAAACCTGGACAAAGAAAATAAAACCGAATCAATATGGGTCAGAATAACAGACAAAAATTCAAAAGGCATAATAATAGGAGCATGCTATAGACCGCCAGATTCAGACGGTGAGCACAATAATCTGTTATACAATGACATTAGAAATGTGTGTAGCAAAGGAGAAGCCATACTAATGGGGGATTTCAACTTCCCCCAAATAAAATGGGAAAACCCAGTGGGTAGCGCGAAGGATGAAATAGAAATGGTGGAAATGACAAATGACTGCTTCCTAACACAATTTGTGAAGGCACCCACTAGAGGGGAGGCATGCCTTGATTTAGTCTTTTCAAATAACGAAGATAGAATAACTAAAACAGAGGTCAGAGAACCACTGGCAAACTCAGACCACAACATGGTCTCATTTGAAGTGTTTTTTAAATCCTCAAAAGTAAAGACTAAAGCTAAGGTTTACAATTTTAGAAAAGCAAACTATGAAGGCATGAAACAGAGACTAACAGAAGTAGATTGGAGTAAAATAGAGAAAACACCCACAGAAGAAGGATGGTTGTTCTTCAAAAATGTAGTACTAGAGGCGCAAAACAATTATATCCCTAAAGTAGACAAATCTAAATGTAAAACTAAATTGCCAAAATGGTTTAATAGATCAATTAAAAAAAATATTCAGCGAAAAAAAGGCACTTTACAGAGCATTAAAAAAGGACCAAAAAGAAAGTACACAGAAAGAGTACACAGAACTGCAAATGCAAGTCAAAAAGGAAGTTAGAAAGGCCAAGAGAGAAATAGAAATGAACATTGCTAAGGGAGCTAAAACCAATTCCAAAATGTTTTTCCAATATTACAACAGCAAGAGAACATTCAAAGAGGAGATTAAATGTTTAAGAGATACAAATGGCAAAATCATAGAGGAAGAAAAAAAAAATAGCAAATATGTTAAATGATTACTTTTCACAAGTTTTTACAAAGGAAGATACTGACAACATGCCCCACATGTCATCCAGTTCCTATCCAGTTTTAAATAACTTTAGCATAACTGAGGCAGAAGTGTTAAAGGGACTAGGAGCTCTTAAAATAAACAAATCCCCTGGGCCGGATGAGATCCTCCCAGTAGTACTCAAAGAAATGAAAGAAGTAATTTACAAACCGCTAACCAAGATCATGCAGCAGTCTCTTGACACAGGGGTGGTACCGACAGACTGGAAAATTGCAAACGTAATACCGATCCACAAAAAGGGAAACAAAACTGAACCAGGTAACTACAGACCAGTAAGCCTGACTTCTATTATATGCAAACTTATGGAAACTATAATAAGATCCAAAATGGAAAATTACCTATATGGTAACAGGGTACTGGGAGACAGTCAACATGGTTTTAGGAAAGGGAGATCGTGCCTAACTAACTTGCTTGATTTTTTTGAGGATGCAACATCGATAATGGATAATTGCAAAGCATATGACATGGTTTATTTAGATTTCCAGAAAGCTTTTGACAAAGTCCCACACAAAAGATTAATTCTCAAACTGAACGCAGTTGGGATTCAAGGAAACACATGTACATGGATTAGGGAGTGGTTAACATGTAGAAAACAGAAAGTACTGATTAGAGGAAAGACCTCAGAATGGAGTGTGGTAACCAGCGGTGTACCACAGGGATCAGTATTAGGTCCTCTGCTATTCCTAATCTACATTAATGATTTAGATTCTGGTATAGTAAGCAAACTTGTTAAATTTGCAGACGACACAAAAGTAGGAGGAGTGGCAAACACTGTTGCAGCAGCAAAGGTCATTCAAAATGATCTAGACAAGATTCAGAACTGGGCAGACACATGGCAAATGACATTTAATAGAGAAAAGTGTAAGGTACTGCACGCAGGAAATAAAAATGTACATTATAAATATCATATGGGAGATATTGAAATTGGAGAAGGAATCTATGAAAAAGACCTAGGAGTTTTTGTTGACTCAGAAATGTCTTCATCTAGGCAATGTGGGGAAGCTATAAAAAAGGCTAACAAGATGCTCGGATACATTGTGAAAAGTGTTGAATTTAAATCAAGGGAAGTAATGTTAAAACTGTACAATGCACTTGTAAGACCTCATCTTGAATATTGTGTGCAGTTCTGGTCACCTCGCTATAAAAAAGATATTGCTGCTCTAGAAAGAGTGCAAAGAAGAGCGACCAGAATTATTCCGGGCTTAAAAGGCATGTCATATGCATACAGGCTAAAAGAATTGAATCTGTTCAGTCTTGAACAAAGAAGACTACGTGGCGACCTAATTCAAGCATTCAAAATTCTAAAAGGTATTGACAGTGTCGACGCAAGGGACTTTTTCAGCCTGAAAAAAGAAACAAGGACCAGGGGTCACAAATGGAGTTTAGAAAAAGGGGCGTTCAGAACAGAAAATAGGAGACACTTTTTTACACAGAGAATTGTGAGGGTCTGGAATCAACTCCCCAGTAATGTTGTTGAAGCTGACACCCTGGGATCCTTCAAGAAGCTGCTTGATGAGATTTTGGGATCAATAAGCTACTAACAACCAAACGAGCAAGATGGGCCGAATGGCCTCCTCTCGTTTGTAAACTTTCTTATGTTCTTATGTTCTTATGTTCTTATGTAAGTAAAGCAGGGCGGCAAGGTCAAATACCAGAATTTATTGGAACTGTTTAATATTCCATTAAAAGCGGTAAGATCTATATACACAGCGTATCGTTTAGGTTATAAGTGTTCCCGTGCTCTTAATGAGAGAGACTGCGTTGTGAATGTAAATATAAGACAACAGTGTTCTCCTCAAACGTAAAGACTTTGACCTCTGCTTGCACTCTCAATCTATCCGGGCAGGTTAGTACCCGTGCCCCTGGTAAAACACATGAACGGAAACTTTAACACGTGTCCTTTTATTTTAAAAGCGCGCCACCTGCTGGACGCCTTGTGCAATGCAACTGCATGTAAGCGAGTCAGAAACGAGTCGCGGTTTACAGACAACGAGCAACTGGACTCGTCTGTGTTGCAGTCAATGGAAGTCAATATGTCTGTTCAGTGTGTCCTTTTGTATTCACAGGGACAATGCCGCCCCCTCGCGGTTTCGTGATGCGTGCATCTGAGCGCTTCTTCGTGCAATGTGTCGCTTTGTCGTTTGTTCAGGTGCTCTCACCTGAGTTCACGAGGTGCTCTTCGGTTTTTGTTGCCTGTCACAGACACAGGCAGATAAAACGTAGGTCATCAGTGCAGGAAAATAAATAAAAACATACAGTCGCCTCTTTCAAAGTATTACAGTTATATATTACTATTGGAATTATTGATATATTTTATATACAGATCTGTAATCTGGAATTAGAGGGGGGAAAAAGGATTAGAAATATAATTATGACTTTATAATGTGTTCTCTGCATCCTGCAGCAAAACCCCGAAAAATTGCGATTTCCATATGCCATCTAGTGGCCAATCCTTATAGTGCTGTGGCGATGGAGCCCAGCGTGCTGCCAGAGATTGCAACGCTTTTAAAGGATGAAAGGTAGCTGCTATGCCACAATGAAGAATAGATAAATAAAGGAATACATGTCTATATATTCAGATTTTTATTATTTTTTATGTTGGCATATATATCCTCCATAACCGAAACTATCCTATAATACACTACACATTAAAAAAAAAAACAACTTTACGTGTTTTCTCTTTGTCCTCGTGCACTTGTTTTATTATTGTGTTCTATTAAATATATCTTCTCTTCTTTCTCTGTATCCCCTGAAACACGCGTCTGTTTTGATTTTCTCCGCCTTTACTGCCTTTCAATCCCACCTGTCCATTGAGTGAAGCCCTGAGATGACGTGAAAACTGTCATTAGCATCTTTAACATGTATGTTTCTCATTTAAACACTGAAAAGTTGTTCAGTATCGCACCCATTCCATGTCAGAAAACAGCAGAAAAGGGTTTCTTTTCATGATGGAAACACCGTTAAGCGTTCAAACAGACGGGTGCAGCGAGTTTAGGAGAGTCGGAAAGCACGTTTGATATTCAGGGCCGCTATCTCTAAATCCTGTCGTTTATGAACGTGGCACCTCTCTGCTCTGCTGCAAGTCAGTTTCAGCCACATTAGGTTGCTCCAGAACAATGTAAGCAGCTTCCAGACTTGGACGCACTCTCCCGCCCTATGCTATGATTATAATAAACCCCAAAACTGTGCCACGTGTTATTCCCATTGCTGTCCATCTATGAACAAGTATGTTCCCCGTCATGTATGTGGTGAGCTTCTAAGAATAGGTGTCAGTCTTGTGAAGTTAATTTCTGACTGAGAACGTCATGTAACTTTTAGAACCCCTGCACGCATTCTTTCTCCTCTGGTTCCACAGTCCCGCAGGCGCAGTTTTATGAATGAGTGACAGCTGTTGTAATGACTGACAGTCAGCAGTAACAGGGAATGGAGAGGGTGGAATGTTCAACAGTGCATCATTTCATGACGTCACGAGCAGGGGGTGGGCCTCCAGACAGGGGGGGGGAGAGAGAGAGAGAGAGAGAGAGAGAGAGAGAGAGAGAGAGAGAGAGGAGCGCCGGGCATGTAGAAACATAACCAGGCGGTCCGCAGATAGACGTGTTTGGTCGTATTATTAAAGATAAAACGCATTGATATTGAACTGGAAGGTAAACGTTACGTATTAAGCCTGTCAGCGGGCAATATTAATTGAAAAGGTCATATCAAAAAGCTGTCAGTCTGAAGTAAATAAGCAAGAAACAGCTGTACTGTGTGTAGCTTCGTTGAAGTAATAATAATAATAATAATAATAATAATAATAATAATAATAATAATAATAATAATAATAATACGTGCTCCAGGAGTTTTAGATTTATTTTGAAAACTGGAATAATTTTTTTTTTAAAAATAAGAATCTGTTATTCTTTAACCCTTCAGTCAGATTAGCAGTATGTAACAGAATGCATTGGAATATATCATCACCAGACACATATAGAAGCATGTATCGTGCTTGCTGTTAACCCTAAGAGGAGACAGGCGTATATATGACACGTTCAGTAACGGCTGTGTTTTGAGAGTGCTTGATGAGATACATTAGAATGATGAATGCCCAGAAGGTGCTGAAAGAAGGATTTCTGGAGAAACGAAGCAACGGACTCCTGCAGCTGTGGAAAAGAAAGCATTGCGTGCTGACAGAGGATGGGATCCGGCTGTATGACTGGAAGCGAAGCGGGGGCAGCGGCGGAGACTCCGGGTTCAGGTCCGGGGGCTTCAGTTCGTGGTCCTCTTCTACCAAGACCAAGGAGCTCCGTTTCGAGCGCATGGCCACGGTGGACTGTGTCGAATACAAACGGGAGCTGGTTTATTTCACTGTGGTGATGGCCGGGGGAAAGGAGATAGACTTCCGATGCCAGCAGGAGGGCACTGCCTGGAACGCAGAGATAGCTCTTGGTTTGGTCCGGTTTAAAAACCTCCTGGCGGTGCAATCGGGCAGAACCAGCCACCTGGCACACCTGGGTAGCACCGGGGAAGAAGATGCGCTGGAATCCTAAGGAAACACTGGACTGCAGTGATAGTCGAGCTAAGGTAGGCGCACCCAGGCTTTCCCTTCCTTCTCGGTTTTCTTTAATGGCTCACACCTTTCCAGGGGGTTAAGACTTGAACAGAAATTGTTTATAATGTTTGCAAACTTAAGTGGTTTCCAGTGGAATTACTACATCCTTGAACTCCCCAGTATTTGTTGCCTTAAGCCTCCATTCCGTTCATAGCTCAGCAGTGATTATTTTGTAATCTATTGTAAAACATCATATAAAACAGTACTGTTGTGTACTGCTGGCCCCTGTCCACCCCAGGCATTAATTACACTAACCCTTTCTGAGCTCCCATCTGTTTTGCAGCAGCAGCAGCAGCAGTCAGACTCCGATGTCTGGCAAAAGGAAAATATTGCTTAATAGTGGTATTTATTATTACTTCCATATGTGTTGTGCAATGTAAAATGCAATCTGAATATTACAAACACTTATTTGATGGCAGATTTGGGATATATAGCACATCTCCAGAGATCTAAAGATAGACTATCAGGAACATGTGTACTCACTTACATTGTGTGTTGTTATGTGTGGACCAGGTTATATGTACACACACGCCCTGATTTCATTGCTTCCCTTTCAGCGACGGTGCCCCTGAACAAAGGGTTAAATGTTCTTCTAGAAGAATGTCTCTTAACAGTTGCACTGCCCCTTGGAATTATCTTTAGTGTACTGACTTCCTATTAAAATAATTTTAGTTTTATTTTGAGTAAATCTTCAGGGTTTGTAATATGATAAATGCAGGCTACAGTCACAGCAAAATTACTGTGAAAAAACTTCACAAATTACCTGACCAAATACCTCTGGCTCCTACCCAGGAAATTTGATCAATTAAGAGTTCATTAACACCGCCTTTGCAGTGGGTGAATCCTATTAAAAAAACAAAACAAAACAAAACAAAAAAAACACTGCTATTAATAACTATTGGATAGCTACACATTCATGTTTATTTTCTGTCTCTTGTTTCTATCTTTTCACAGATTGGAAACGGTCCACAACTCTCTTTTTTTGGAAGAAGTGAAACAAGCAGAAGATGTCAATTTCCTACGACTGCAGGATTAAAACTATTGAAGAATCGTTAAAACAAATACAATGTATTAAAACCAAATGTATCAACGTCTTACTGATGCCCAGATCAATACCCCTGGACGACCTGGAGCCACCTCTCCAATACCTCCAGTAAACCAGTCTCAGGGTGCAGCGCTACTCTGCTCTCTTTAACATCAGTCAAAATGATGCGTCTCACCATTAATTTGTACAAAGTTATGTGAACGCATAGTGACTTTTTACCTGTGTTGCTGAGTTCTGCATGAATCGTTGCAGTGCCAAAATCTCATTTGAAAAATCCCTGCAGTTATTTTGTAATGTTTAAATCTCGTTTTAAATTGAACTCCATTTAGATTCTCTTGTTAGATTTGTTCAGGTTCTTGCATGCTTTTTTCCTGTGCATTTAACAGGGGGCACATTGAGTTAATGAACCTGCATCTTACCATTAAATTAGCTCTCTAGGAACACAACTTTGCGCTCTGTGAACTGTTCACACCACAGTACCACCAGGCAGTTGCGCTGCTTTGTTTTGCTCTGACCTGCTCCCTAACCCTTAATAGAAAGGGTTCCTCCTGGTGTGAGCAAGCTTACCGTTGCTTGTGCTATCCTGTATCTGTAGATAAACAGCATTCTCTCCAAAAGCACTTCAGACTTCCTATACAATTTCACTTACAGGTGATTTATTTTTATTATTTTGACGGCCTAAAGCAGACACATCTGTCTTGGGACTGTCGCAGTGCAGTAACGCAAAAATGTTGCGGTTTTGCAAGCCTTTTTTTTTTTCTGACCACCGTTGAATCCGCTGCACTTCGTTAGCCCAGCCACCAGGTGGCAAAAGAAAGCAGAAAATGCATTAAACAAAACAGCAGGGAGCGTGGACTTCGAGACGAAGCTGATCGGAGATCCAGTTACTTTAGCCGCTAAGATGCTTCAACCAAAGATTGCACACGTGCACAGAGCACATGCAAGTACAGGAGAGTGTAGCAGCACCTGCTGGAGGTGCAACGCACTTCTATGACTCAAGCAGACTGGTCGGATGGTACTGTGAATGCAACAGGCTTACCCTTGCATAGCTGATTTGCAATGCAAATGGAATGTGTATTGACGTGCATTCTGTAATCTCATTCAAGAGGAGCAAGACAAGCAGATCTTCCAGACTTTGTACCCAAGTTTGCGAAAGATTCATGATGTCTCAAAAAGACTTTTGGGACATTCTGGAGAACAGACTTTGCACCAGATCCCCCCCCCCCCCCCCCCCAGCTTCCCAGAAGTGGTAATCGTTGACTAGCCCCTAAACATGTAAACACCTTGCAGACTTGCTGAACCAGTGCCACCTTGGCTGTCCATGGTCACCCTATTGACAGTGTTATGGCAGGTGTTTCTAATTTTGTGTCCAGTCCTGCACACGCCACCTATCCTCTCATTACCTCAGTGAAGTATTTCCAGAGAAGTAAGTTAGGTTTTCAAATGATGGGAGGATACAAAGATTGCTGTAGATCAGCTTCACCCACACTATTACTGACCTAGAAAATAAAACAATGTCTTCTTGTCTGGGACAAGCATGCCTTTTCTATATTTAAACACTTGACATGCTTGATGACTGTAATGCTGATTCCAAAGCTAGTCCCATGACCGTTTGACTAATCTACTGACCATTGTTAACGACTGTTCTTCCCGAAAAGCTGGACAGATTCCATAGGGCTACGACAATACCACCAACTGTGTAACCCTGCAGAACCACATAGACAACCATAGCATTACCAGCAATGGCAATACAAAACTGCACAATGCTGTTATACAGTAGCACACGGTTCATACCATTATGATACCAGTGGTATATCAAACTAAAAGAACATGTTGCCAATGTGGTATCTACCAGTGACTCAGCTACAGCATTTGCACTGTCATTCTCCCACAGCACAGAATCATTCATTGGTGTTAATGTCACTGCAAAACTAAAGATTATTAGAGACTGCAGCTCTTCTGCACCAGTCACTGCAATCACAGGTCACTAGAGTTAGCTTTCTAAAGATATTTACATCAAAGTGCAATTTGCAAAATGAAAGTGTTCATGTTATAAAGCTAGCTGAAAGCGAAGTTGTTATTCCTTGTTGTTATTGTAGTTTTGCACTTTGTTGATAAAATCTACCAGAACAGAGGGTCATCTGAATAATATTGTGGGTTTTCTTTATAGGCAAAAGTGTAATATTTTATTTGAATGTGGTTATGTAATTTTGAATATCAATTGTGTTGTAGCACAGGACCATTTTGCTGAAAAACAAAAGTGATTTTGCACAGGAAATGCAGCTAATATTGATTAAATGAGACTTTTAAGAAACACTGTTAATAAGTTCAAGGCTTGTGAATAGGGGATCCAGTATTCTTGCCAATGTAGTGCATCGTGCTTTTGGTTCTGTATTCTAATATGTATCCCAGGTTCATTGTGTTATAGCTCAGTGACCTTCAAACACTTTGTTTTGAATTGTTACAATGTCTTAATTTGAAAGATCTTTGTTGGTGTAATGTAGTAAAGCCTGTTCTATTCAATTTCACAATGAAGGTATTCCATTCTCCTCTCCTCTCAGTGTCTTGAAACTCTAACACTAATCTTGAGTTACCTTAAAGTATCACTAGATAGTTAAGGATTTGTGATGAACAGCTGGCAATAATTAAGGCGGTATTTATTTCACAGTTGTCACAGATTTCACGATTTCCATGAAAAATTCCCATTTCCCAAAGAATTGTGTAAATACATATCTTTTTTTTTATCACTTAGAGCAAACCTTTGCCTTACTGACGCACTGCCTGTTAGTCAGCATTTAGGAACGTGGCAGCCGGTTTAGTTTGCTTCCGGTAAACGACTGGACACACCGCATAGAGCTGCTTCTTTAAAATATCTTTAAGGAAAAAGACACCAGCTGCATTGAAGATCACCCAAAAAGCAAAGCAAGCATTGAAAGCCTAGTTACTTGTTTGGGGCAGATGCATCACAGTGTTAAGTTCCCACACTTCCTCTTGCTTTGCTGCGCTTTTAACTGTTAATATGGTTCTCATCCGTTACTGAAGCAGTTGATTTCCCTGAAATCTTGCTTTTACAGCCACCCTGTTTATAATAGATGCCATTGTATTCTCCCGCCGGGGATTTCCAATAGCTCAGAATACAGAGGCAGAGGAGCAATAAGATTGATACCATGCTGCCCAAAACTGGGGCTGCTATCTCTTTAACTGACTTACAATTGAGTTCACTTCATCGTATTGCAAACTTTCACAAGTTCTGACAAGTTTGCAGAGAAAATCCATTCCCATTCCAGATCTCTAACCCACATTTGCATTGCATTTCAATGTGGTGATTTGTACTGACTGTTAGCACACCGGGTGCAACCATTTGAATGAGGCTAAGTACAAACTTTCTGATGTTTCACTACGAGCTTAGTTGCACTTCAGAGTAACACTAGCAGTCACAAGTACCTGAGCTTAAAGTAAAGTCACTGTATATGTGTGGAAGACTATATATTTCTACAAGATTCCAGACCAACCTACATATACAATGCCCTTATTGAATATGGTTGTTTATTATAAAATAAATAACTGCAGCGCACTAAAAGGGTTACTATCCGCATCATCAATCTGCCATCTTTCACAAACAAGTTACTGTTTGTGCTCAGGACAGTCAAGAGCCAACCCGGAGACCGGTGACCTACTGTAACATATAAATGAGAAAAACACATTTCTCAGAGGGCACTTAGTCGAAGCGTAGGGGCGTTGGTTTCCCTGACAACGCATGACTAATTTGGCAGGCTGGGCCTGACCAATAAAGAGGTGGTCACAGCCATATCACAGGCATCCCATCCTGACCTCAAAGAAAAGGCTCTCTAGTTTGAGTTTGTGATTTTGCAAGCCACTGTTTGGCGAGCAATTCATTAAAAAAAGATTAAGGTCCGTTGATGACTCAGCTCTGTACTACTGGTGCCTTCCAGCTTTTTCATTCGCTGCCAAAGTGTGGAAGTTGCTAACTTATTGGGGGTAACTTCACAAGCTTACATCTGTGTTTTCAGCAACTCGATGTTATCTTAATTAATGTACTGTTCTTGTGTTATTTTCTGCTCAAGCGAACACATCCTGCTGACTTTATAAAACTCAGCATCTTTGTGGCCTCGCTAGAGCTCTTTTAATCATGTCTAACTCAGGAGTGCATTAAATAGACACGGACTTATCAGGAAACGGAGATCATGTAATGTGTCCTTTGAAACATTAACAGAATGCTGTTGCATCAGTTTTGAAGCCTTCCCCACCCGCCTGGCACCGGATTGCTGAGAGAAAACAGCCTAGCAGATGATCTCTTTGTGTGGGTGTGAGGGACTGGGTGCTTCCCTCACAAGGCATCAGGATCTCAGAGGCTTGGCAGTGCTTTTTACTGTCTTGTGTAAACAGTGTCGATCGAGGTCTAGATTCCCCAGTCCGGGTCTGTTTCTGCACTGTATCAATCGCACAGGGTTTTGAGAGCAGGGAGACAGACACACTGTGGAGTGATTATCCAGTAATCGTGTGAGTCAAGCAGGGCTGGTTTGGGGGTCTGTCACTTAGAAAGGAAAGTCTGATTGTCGTGGAGCTGAGAGGGCTTGGAGACCGTGTGTGTGTGTCTGTGTGTGTGTGTGTGTGTGTGTGTGTGTAGCTTTGTCAGTCCACCACAGATTTGTTCACAATACAAAACTGAATTAATCTTAAACTGATAGACTTTCGTCATGACACAACTCTACAAGCTATTCACTGCAACTGGATGAGGTCCACCCTCCTAAAATGTTGCAGTGACCCCCCAGGGGGTCCCGACCCTTTGAACTGTTTCTTAAAGCATATTGCAAAGGAATTCCATTTAAGCAAAGCATTTTAAAGTTAAACTTTAAATATAAATACAAAGCTAAAAACAGCACATTTCAGAGAAGTCGTTAACAGACTTTCTCCAGCTGATTGCACATTTGTAGATAATTACACAGCAGCCTGGAAACAATTCCTTCTGCTCTCCTAGTTTCACAGTACAATAGATGGCAGCCAAGTAGTTCAGGACAAGCACTTATTTAAATGCTCCCTTTGTTTCAATTTTTCAAGTTTCTTTGTGTTTTAGGTTAACTCATTGTTAACCTGAAGTTCAGATCCGCCCTCAGATACTCTTTCAATATAGACAAAATTACAGCATACAGCCACACAGTGGCGCTGTTTCCTGTGCAAAAAATATTTCATTGGAAGTGAGGACACCGCAAGTAAAAACAATGTTAAAGGGACAATTGTATTTGATTAAAATGATAACAGTAGTAATATATAAACAATAACCCAGTTGTGAAAACATTTGAAAGCTAGGATTTCACAAGTCGTTTGGATCCCTGTAATGTTTTATATAATGTGAAAGAAGGTAACACTAAAGCAGGGTCCCATTTGATTTGCGTAATGTGAAACAGACCCGTAGCACAGGCCTGGCCTCACCCAATGTGTGTTGTAAGTAGCTGACAGAACTGCCGAGGTGTCTGGGACAGGATGATAAAACGCTAGCCAGCCCTTGTGTCAACATTGTCTGAATCAGACCATTTGAAGGAGTTGAGTTTCATGTGACCCAGTCAGAGATATTTAGACCCATTCAGAGATTCCTCAAATTACATTTCAAGATATCATGAAACATTGTTGTGGCCATAGCTGTTCAAATAAGTTTGCTGTCTTTTGTTAGCATTACCATGTGCTAGGATTCAGTCTGTTTAGTTAAACATCCACCAATTATTCCTTGTGATTTTTAAAATTTTGTCCAGCCTATTTCTGCACACCAGATGTGTTCAAAAAAGACTTGACCCTTTTCAGAGGTTTTGGTATGACTGGCTACAACACAGGGTTCATTTCCCCGCTGGGATCTCAGAGGTAAACAGATCAGGCATGACGAGACTGAGGGGCTGAAGTCTGAAGCCTGCTTTGCCTCACAGATGCATGAGAAATTCTCAGCTATCGGGTGTAAACACACATATCGCCCACACTGCAGCTGTGCAGGGTTCCTGCTGCGGACTTAACCCCTTCACAGCCAGGGAGCTTTTTAACAAAATATATCATCATTACTGTATTATTGTCCTGGAACATCAACACTTCTGATGTTTAGAGAATATTATTGCAATTGTGCCACGGGGAGCATTTTGTAATGTGCTTATTGTTTTTTACTTTAAAGTTAGGATTACATTTTGGGTAAAATTGTAATATATTTATGTTCCTAAAGCATTTGCTCTATGAAACATAAATGCAATCCTACATCCAAAAACACTACAGCCTACTACAATATACTGCAATATTTACAATAGTATAATACAGTACAACTATACTGTTTTTGGACAGTAATCCCTCCCTTTTCCCCATTTTCTTGCTATAATGTTATAATGATTAAAGTTTCAAATATGGGTGTTTTATTGTACTGTTAGCATCCCCACACATAATGCAGAGAGATGTACCCACCTGTGATATACTATAAACTGCAGGGCCCTATTAAAACTACCCAAGCATTCAACTTTCAACCAGTGCTAAAAAAAAATGACTAACGCCTGTCAGATAACCTGGAAAACTAAACATGAGTAACCCCTAGTGGTTGATGAAGAAACAAGTAATCTTTCAATTTCCATCAATTGGAGCTGAACCGCTCCCTGGTCCCATGAGTGAAAGGGTGGTCCCTTCAGTGCAGGGCAGGCTTGTGGCGGATTCTACAGTAGGGAAACTGTGTGTGCTATCCACAGATTAAATATATTTATATGATATCAGTGATAATAATAATAATATTACAAGAAGGATAAACAGCAGCCTGCCTCTCTGAGCTCATATAATTGTATTGCCTCTTTAAGCTGTCAGACTTGTTCAAACTTGAGCCAATTTGCCATTTATGATATCATCATGTATTAACAACTGTGTATTTTACAGCTGCATTACTCGTTTGCTTGCTTATGGAGACCTTTATGCAGCATCAAAATATTTTCAATCATTGCCAGCAGTCATTTGAGTAGTTTACAATCCTACCCAAACTTCTGTCTGTATGAATTATTATATTGTCTTGGACATATGTGTCTTGTATAGGAGTCAGCATCCCATATGTGTTTAATAAACAGCTCAAGGAAGCCAATATTCCATTTGCAGACCCGCTAATGTTACAGAACTGGCAAGAAGGTGTGTATAGCTTTTTAAATTGTAATTGTAACTTTTTTTATTTACAGCCTTCTAACTGTTTTGTTTTATTTTTAGTGGGGAAAAACTGGTGTAAACTAAAGTCACATTCAACTCCTTCCATCACAGTTAAAAAGTCCATGTTTTTGTATGGAGGGCATTTTTTTTTAGTAGAGAATGAACTATATCGAATAAAGCAGAAGATCATTATTAACTAGCTGTTATCAAATGAAAAGGGCTTAACACTGCACATTGAATATACATTCAAATGTTCCCTGAAATGTCCAAGCTGACGTTAGCCACATTCCTCAAAACCTACACACGATGTTTCTATAAGAATTAATGGTTGTTTACAGTATGTTGCCTTCCACCCACCTCCTGACCACTGTTCAAGAATCTTATTTGACTTAGGGACCATTTGCATGGTCCCTAAGTATACAATACATGCATGCCAACTGTAGATACACACCTTGATTTAAAAACTAGACTCCAGATTAACCTGAAAAAAATGTTTATTGATAATTCGTAATCTTAAAAAAACTCCAAGAAGTTAATGATGCAAGTTTTCGTCTTTCAATACATCTATGTTCGCAACAGTTTTACTGACACCTAACCCTTGAACATCAATCTACCTTAATATCTATTATGATTAGAAGTTGTACAGTTAGGGATTGCTGAATGATCTGTCTGCTTCAATTATTTGTTTTGCCTTATAATTAGTTTTTGGACAAACTGCTATATAAATAAATAGAACAGCTGTGTACTAACAAAACTAATAAATATACACGTCATACCCTCATGTTTAGAGAGCTCTTCTGTACTTTCACAGCAGGCAAAGTTAGGGGTTCAGCTTTATCCACCTTCCTCTAGTTGCCTTCTTTCTGAAAAGGCGATGTAGGTCTCCCTCTGTTGGTAATTTGTGGTACTGCATTCATTAAATTATTGCTCAGTACAGCTCCAGCTAAACAATACAAGAATACCACTGTGTAAATCTCAATACACACACACATATATATATATATATATATATATATATATATATATATATATATATATATATATATATATATATATACACACAGTATTGCAGTAAGGACACTACATAGTAGAATCTTTCCCATAGGTTACATACCTTGGCCATAGAAATAGAAGGATTTCCAGGACTATTATAACATGCTGTTACTGATTCATAGAGCTAACAGATGAACAGCTGTGTAAAGGTGCATTGATTTAATGGGGGAAGCTCATGTGCAGAATACTTTTATTTCAATTGGTTACATTTTGGAATAAAAGGCTGTGAATCCAGGATCTGAGAAGCAGCCCAACCCTGCTTAGCTTCTGAGATGAGTATCACTGATGGTGCCCTCATGGTCTATATTTATACAGTACCACTGACTTAGCAACCCTGGAAATAGCCCCGCCACGCAGAGAGTGGCCCTGGCAGTAATCCGCTGTAATCCTGCGCGGATCGTCTTTCATTAGACAGGGAGGAAAGAGCAGGAGGATCATGGAGGGGCTGTGTGAGCTGTCAAGTGTCTTGCATGTCGTTGGAGCCTTGATCAAGCCTGCAGGCTGCTTTGTGTAAATGTTAGGGGGCAGCCTGTGACAATGGGTTGAAGAGGTGTAGGTTGACTGCTCTTGGGTGCCCCAATTTGGCTTGTTTCTTTCTGTAAGTGATTGGGTGGCTGCCTTCTTTTGTGACACACAGGCTTGGCAGGGTCTTAGTGTACGTATCTCCTTGTCACCAGCTTCTATTTCCACAGTTTTACCTAGACTCCCCTATAGTACAATACTAGTGTTTCAAGGGGGAGAATGGTGGCACAAGGACAGCTCAAGTGGTATTAGCCATTGGAATTGTACCAAACTGGTAACATTTTGATATCTGACTTACTGCTGATATTGCAATGCAAACCATAGTGTACCATGTCAGTACCAGTCTGCATCAGCATGGCTTGGCAAAATTAGTTTCAGATCCACGGTCCTTGCTGTCAGTGTTGTGCTTCTGCTAGGGCTTCTTCTGTAGGTCAATGGAAAACCTATCAGTTAGGATTGACAGTAGAGAAATATATAAAATGTCCCAGTTTCTTCGGGAGAACACTGACGGACACTGATAAGTCACTGTTGAAATGTTCAGCTTAACGTCAATCAGACCTGAATGAATCAATTTCTGACGCTCTGCAGCTTAACATTCTCCCTGATCCTGCAAGCAGTACAAACCTCCCCCACTCTCCATTTTCAACCTAACCTTGATTCTCATTGATCCTGACCCCTAAGAATGCCTGGTAACAAACTGTACACAGTGCAGTTACTTCACACAGACGGACAGCAGCTGCTGCAAACCCCAATCCCCTCTCACTGACCATACCGGAAACTTTACTGAGCCGGCCACAGGGGGCAAGCATTTCATATCCTGATGCACTGTCCCGATTCGTCCCTTTCTGAGCACATAAACTTTGTCTCTTGCTAATTTGGGTGACATTTTGCTGACTGTGTATCTCTGTACAGCACAACTGGGAAGTGGGTCTAATTGGGGGCTTTTCCAGCAGCCTCTGCTGCACTAGCCCACCAACACAGATCACTGGTGGCTGCAGATGTCTGGCAGTTTTGCCTCTGAGTTTATTTTCCATGCAATTGAACTTGGCCCTGTGGGATTCCTGCACTTACTGTTGCGGTGACACTTGGGTGTAACAGCCCCCGGGGTGATTTAGTGCCCCTCAGAGGGGGGCTGGGGTAGTAACTCAGGGGCAGGAATGTTGCTGACAGCCTCTACCTATTTGAGCCCTCTGCCCTAAGCTTTTGTTACCAGGCCACTGCAATCTGCAAACTATCTGAGTGCAGGGCCGGGCGAAGGGGGGGATGTCTGGGCCTGTAGAAGATTTCCTTTTGTTTCTTTTTTTGCTCTTTTCTTCCATTGAGGGGCCCTGACATTGCCTCAGAAGGTTATTTTTGCCCTTCTACGTGCTGTTATTTTGTTGTTTTCTATAGCTGTTTCTGCCCCCCGTCAACCACTCTGAAAAGAGTTCTAAAAGCTGATTGTGCAGAACTGGGCAGGGTATTCCACAGAACCAGAAGAAAAATTACAATAAAACTGAACGAACGCTCCCACAGACAGGAGGCCCTCGGGTGTGTGTTTTAATCTGAGTGACTCAGCCACATGGTCACTGGCTATAACAGGCTGGTGTTGACCTATGTGGGATTTAAACAAAGACCAAAGGATTAGAATTGTTACATTCTGTATTTGGGAGACTCTCCTACAATAAGCCTAACAGCAGGTCTTTGGGAACAATATGTAACTGTTGAGTGCGATGTTACAGACAAACTTGACAAGCTTTGTCCAGGAAGGGAAACTGAGACACAGCCTGGAACCCTGAACCTGGAACCCAGAACCCAGAACCCAGAACCCAGAACCCAGAACCCAGAACACATACATTCACCTTCACCAACATTTTCTTTAACCATTTCTAATTATCACCCGTGCTCACCATATTTTGACAGGGAGAAATTTAACCCCCTCCCTGCCAACCCATTATTCCCCACACCAACACATACACACATGCACAGGCAGGGCTTTCCCTGTCGTACAGCCACACACCCAGATAGGCACGATCTCCATCGGAAACGCCCATAGATCTGGACCAGTCAACACTGCCCTTAAACAACAAGGATCATGGCGATCATTTTTGTTATGCTTTTACATTTATAAAAGTTGGTAACACTTTATCTGAATTGAATTTGTAATGTATGCAGGCCAGAGTCAATGTTTCTGTTAATTGACAGCTGCAAGCATTGACAGACAGAGAGTTGACTGACGTTTCTTATAAATATTTTTGAGAGCTTGCCTAATTTGATCTGTTGGGTTTGTGCCAGGGCTATTTAAACCTGCCTGTCATATAAATATCATATAAAATATAGCAGAGATACACAGCACAGCAGTGATACACAGCAGTGGGCACTGAGGTTAATTATCACTGGGTTCTGATTCCCTGCACTATTCCCACTTTATGTGCTTGTATCAGGCTCATATCATTCAGACATGAACATACTGAAGGTAACATGGCAAAGAGGCTGAAGGCATTCTTTTTAATTTACATTTTCTAGTTCATTTCTTACCTTTTTACCGCCCTGTGTGTCGTTATTTGCCGTGCTTCCTAACTATTCCACAAAGCACTGCTTCCGAGAAGGCTGATCAGGTGGGGAAGCATATTAAGGTTGCACTGAAGCTGATAGGTGGCACACTGTGCGCTGAAGCCTGTGCAGCACTGATGGCTTCCCCACAACCAGCTTTGAGGAATCTTTTAGTTTGAAGATTGAATTCAATTGCATTGTGAATTGAGCTGAAAGTTGGTTAGCTATCAGCACAGCTCAATATGAACAAAACCTGGTGCAACAGACTGAAAGCATCACTCAGATGAAAGGAAAACGAACATGACAGCAAAGCTATTGAAGAGGAATCCATAAACATGTTTCTACAAGCTGAGCCAAACTGGAGCTGTGCGACGAGGGCTGGTTCCTCTTCCTCTCTCGCCCTTCTCCAGTGGGCTGCAAATCCTTTCCTGACTGTAAAGTAACCCTTTGGCAGGAGACACAATGGGATGTATTACATTGATCTTACACGCTGGCTCTTAATGCCACTGCTATTAATACCAGTAAGACACTTGCTCGCTAAAGTGTAAGATGTTGTAATGGAACAAAACACCCAAAATAGTATCACTTGTAATGTTAGAGTTGTTGCTCGTCATTGCAAAGTCCTTTTTGAATGATTCCAGTGGAAACACTACTGAGATGAACACACCCAATCTAGTTTTATTTTCAGTTTTCAAAGAAATCAGGATCCATTAACAACTGAGTCTCTCAGGAATTCTCCTGAGCTGTTGTGGCGAAAAGAGGAACATTCCAAATTGGGGATCAAAATGGGATGAAATAATTGGACAGTAGCCTGAGGGGCCGGTCCGAAGCCACATTAAAACCTTGTTTAATAAGTCTGATACAGATACGCTCTAGTCTGTGTATGTCAGTTGAGGTTTTCTCCCAAACCACATCAGGCTGATGCGCATTTGCCTTTACCCTTCCTCCCTCGCTGCCGGTGGTAAGGTCAGCTGGTTATTGTGTCTATGTATAGCGGGAGGGACCCAGTCAATTCCCTGGCATTCCTTTCATCAGCTCCGCAGCTTTCAGCACTGCTCATAAATAAGTTCATTACAGCGCGAGCCACTAGCTTCCCTGGGGTGATGGCCTTCCTAACACCTGCTGATTAACAGGGACTCATGCATGCATGCCCTGCCTCGGGTTCCACAGCCCCGGTAACACACTGATCTATAGCGGCTGTCAGGACCTCTGGACAAGCTGAACTACATACAGTATACAATATGATATATCTCAGGTGGGTCAGAGGACCTCAGGAGATAAATACATGGCAGTCAAGCTTGTTAAAAGCAGTTAGATGCTGTGTTAGAGCAAATGCGTTAGCAAAAGCAAGCCTAGTTGACTGACATCCTCATCTTATGAACAAAGTTTCTTCATAGTATGTACAGCTATGCAAGGTTTCCTGCAGGTATGATATTTTGATTCACAGGAAAATCCTTGCAACCAGGAGGGTGGACAGTTGAACTGCCTCCCTGCCGATCTCTCAGTGCCAGTCGAGAGATGCCAGTCAAGATTCTGAGGTAGCACATAGCGTCTTGAAGGGGCGAGGCCAACACCCAGCAAGTCAAAAAGCTGTGACACGTGATTACGTCAAGTGTTTTTATTCTCTAACAAAAATGACCTGTTCGGTCACAAAAAAGGGTCTTACTCCATAGTAGAGAGAGACAACTGTGCAGTGAGATGCATCCATTCCTGGTGTTTAGATAGTGACGGTGTCACTGAACCACAGTGTCTTCATGGCTGTGTTATTCGAAAACACGAAGGAGCTCCTCTTTTTGTTTGTTAAATTGAACAATGTGGATTCAGGCTGATTGTGTTTCATAGGGAAGAATAAAAAAGGGGTACCAGATGTCTTTCTGGCTCCACACAGCACACAGAGTATCAAGTGTGGATAGACAGCCCTTGAGCAGCCAAACGCATGGGAAGTTTATCATTTTAGGGGTTGGATAACAAAGGGCTTTGTGCGACAGGACTGCTGTTTCTATTTATAGCACCCAGTGACGGGCTTGGGGGACAACGCAAGCCTGTGTTAAATAGTCCTGAGCCTTCCTCCTCCCCTCCATCTCTCTGTGCACTGTGCCTGTGGTGTCTGTCTGCTCCAGGACAAGGTAAGATGCATTTATATGAACTATACTGATCTAGCACTCCAGTCCTGGAAAACAATGAAGTAGACTTCTCTGGGGAAATGTAATCAGAAGTTTGGGGGACATGTATGAATAACAGGGTTAAAAAAGGGGGTACATTCTATTGAATATACTGTATTTCAGTAAACATGAATGTGCTGCGTGCAGCATTTTATTAACCTGCATATGGAGCATCTATCTTACACTTGCTACCCAGGAAGCATTCAGAATGCAGACAATTTAAATAGCCCATTCTTAAAAGTACTAAAAATACTAGAACCTTTTTTACAACAGCACACATAACAAAGCTAGAACACTATCACACTGCAGTGCTATTCTGTGTGAAGCAATCATAAACAATAGAAATGCATTACAATATCGATGCACCCCAATAAATGTAGTCTGAGCGTGTATGTGTGAGCATGCAGTTTGTGTGCTTGTGGCTCAATCTACACCCTACTCAAAGACTGCAATACAGTAAAAAGTGAATATCTAATAAGTGCAAGTGATAGGCCATACATGGCATGGGAGACTGTATCAGCATATACATTACCTGTGGTTACATTGTAGTTCAGGTACATATGAACTAACACTCAGTCTGCTCAAAATTCATTCATTTATATGGAATTCAGATTGGAATAAACAGCCATGCCCTTATGATACATTCTACTCATTATAATAAGACTCATTAATATCCATTAATAATAATATGTGTGGAGGGTATCCTTCATTATTTTTTAAACTATCATTTCTCAGTATTTTATTATTTGGAAAGACTGTTATTCATGGAATTATAGTGACAAGAATGCATATTTTGTTACCAATTTGAAATTGTTAATTTGTTAAAAAAAAAAAAACTCAAATCTGTCACACCTCCTTAGGAAACCAGCCTATTGGAGGCATTTCTAGTAAAATACAATGCTGTGTATTAAATAGTTTAAGGTACAGGGGTAGTACTGTAATTATTTCTGAAACTATTATGATATAAAGCAAATCGATTTGCAGTAAATTCCCATTTCATTTTGATGAAATCAGTTTTGCAATAGATTTGCATTTTCCCCAGTATGAGAAGATACACTGAAACAACAGCACGGAACATGGCTCGTTAGGGTAAAACAAGGGTCTATTTTGAGTGCTGCTCTGCACAGAGCTGGGGGGCTTCTCGCTGGCTGGCTGCTCCAATGCTCCGGAGAAAGGGATTGTTATCTCTCTCGAATTCTCCGAATGCTCGCAACCCTCCATCACCGCCACCCTCAGTGAGAGCTTTTAAGATTCCTTTTTAGGAGTGCTGCCTGTCACACTAAACGAAGGGTCCCAGATAAGCTGTGCCGAGGCAACACATTGTCGGGCTTCTCTGTACTCAGCCATCTCAGCCTGATAAGAGTCCACTGAAGATAAGGAAACCTAAATACTCTTAAATACTAGCTGACGTACGAACATACTGTAGGAAACATACAAGACAGGCAGACTACCCAAATTAGTACATAAGGAAGGATGACTGATTACTTCTCTAACCAGTAGAGATTCTGATAATAGTCACTCAATAGCAGGTACTTGAAATTAGTCATTGAGAACGACTTCTGGTGAAATTTCTTTTTCTCTTATAGGGTGAGCCTCAGCTACCAACATGCCTGAGCAAAAGTAAGTACACCAACTGCAGTGCAAGCCCACTGTCTATTCACTGTTATACACAGCACACCATACACATCATTGCAATGGTGACGAAAGCCAAGGTGCTGTAGGATATGCAGGAATATAATCACAGATAATTCCTTGGTGTCTGTTCTAAAATATTCTTTAAAACAAAACTGCAATTACAATATCTAGCCACCAGATAGCACCAGCAGAACTCCTGTTAGATAGATAGTGTTGTTCCAGTTAGTCGTTATCATACCTGGGTGTTGTAATGGTATTCGTGAGATGTCACAGTAAAATGTATTGTTGCTTTACCTATTGTTATAGTGATAATAAACTGTCTGTCTTTCAATTTCTTTTGCAGTCAAGAGGTAAGATCCATCAATTTATCTTTCTGTCTATAATATTTAATAAAGCCTTATATATATATTTGCTTGTCATTATACATTTATATTCTGTAACTAGCATATTACTTTTGCCTCTGCCAAATGTTGCAAGCAACACATTAGACATTAAACTCAGATCACTGTATTTCTAAGGATTTTGGTCAACTGTACTGTTCAGCAACCAGTGGCTTTAAACAAGAACTCACAATGCAACTTATTTCCTTTTCTTTAACAGAGGAAATCCAAGATCACTGCCTCCCGCAAGCTGATGCTCAAGGTGAGTGCGAAAACATGAACTGGATTCAGGAACCGCATAGCTGTTACAAGACAATGACGGCAGTGGAATGGGTCGGGCGTTTAATGGCATAGGGGCTTTGAAATGTTTTCTGCTCAGTTATAACCACAAACATGTCTTGATTGAAGTTTTAATCTGCACATCGAAGTCATTCACGTAAAACTCCATTGCTTGATTGACTTTAACATTTTGCTTTTTAATAGCTCCAATAGTTCTGATTGACGGATCTGTATAGTTGTGGAATGAGAAATGGATTTGCACTATGCAGGACCTTTTTTTAAGTCAGATTTTTTTTAAAACAGATCATTAATCACCTTTATCAAACTGTGATTTTCCCCCATGGGTGCTTGAGCCCCAGAGCACCCATGGAGTCTGCACCTATGTTAATGGTGTTCATGAGGAGTCCCCCCCTCTCCCCTTGTGCAGAGCTTGTTGCTGGCCAGGGCGAAAGAAGCTCTTGAGCAGGAGATCATTGACAAGGAGGAGGAGAAGAAGCGCTACCTGACAGAGAGAGTTCCTCCTCTGAGCACCGGCGGGCTTTCCTTCAGAGAGCTGCAGGTGAGCAACCCAGAAAACTTCTTCAGCTCCAAGTCAACGCTCCCCTTCCTGAGAAAAAGAGAAAAAAGCATGACAAAATATTCTTTAAAGGCAGCGTACTTCCAGTCTAATACTGAAAAATACTTCCATATGGTTATAGCTTCCTTGCAATTCCGGTAGTATTGATTTCTTCATTTTCTTATATATTTGAGCAGGGTGTAGATTGAGCCACAACCCCACACAATGTATTCCTGTGCAGTGCTGTCAGCTGCCAGTCAATTTGAGAACGTTGGTTGTACTCTAACATCGAAGGCTGCAGAAAAAGACACCCATTTTATGGCCTGAATTTAGTGTGAGATTCAACCAAACTGTTCTGCTAATTAAGTTACTGGCCTGTGTCTATGTTACGTTCCCTTGCAGGAGCTGTGCCGGGAGCTGCACTCCAAAATCGATATAGTGGATGAGGAGCGGTATGACATTGAGGCCAAAGTCATTCACAACACCAGAGAGGTTCGAGCTGGGTTGGTGCTGGGATCAAGTGTTCCATTTTCAAATCCTCCACCTGTAACACATTCAGTTATACTCGCCAATGCAGAACTGCAGAGCTTTTATTATTAACTTGGACCGCCGATATGCATAGAATAGAAAACCCTCTAAATGTTTCCCTTCACCCATCTTGACCAGATCCAGGATCTGAATTTGAAGGTGTTCGACCTGCGAGGAAAGTTCAAGCGACCCAATCTAAGGCGAGTTCGGGTCTCTGCCGACGCCATCCTGCGCTCGCTGCTGGGCTCCAAGCATAAGGTCTCCATGGACCTCAGAGCCAACCTCAAGTCTGTCAAAAAGGAAGACGCTGAGAAGGTAGGGCTACTGCTGGGAAACACAAGCAGCAGAACACTTTATCAGGGTGGTGTTTTACTCTTGTAGATTTGCCTCCGAATGGTATGATTTAGAGCGGTCTTTGGAGTTCCAGATTAACAGCCCGCCTCCCTGACCCCTCTCACCCCTCTCTCCTTCAGGAAAGACCAGTGGAGGTGCGTGATTGGAGGAAGAATGTGGAAGCCATGTCTGGGATGGAAGGCAGGAAGAAGATGTTCGATGCTGCATCTGCTCCCCCACAATAGGAGGGTGAGTAGCTGAAAACTTTTAATCTGTCAGGTCTCAGTGGCTAAGCAAAGATGGGGCTGCTGTATTGCAGTGAGCAGCCTCATTTTAATGAACCGAACAGTGGCTATTGTTATACCAGCCTCATTACAACAATCCTACCTTGCTCAGAGACTGACAAAAAGATAAAACATGCTGCCAATTTATTAAATAACACTTATATTATTTGTATTATGTTGTCATTCATGGTCCATAACTGTTGATTACTCACACAAAAGAATTCCGGTCTTGACTCGGTTTTCAAAAAACACATCAGGATTATTTTTTAGGCTGAATGAAACTGAAACCTGTCTGTTCAGATCTACTCCAGTCTGTCCTCAATAGTACAGGCATTATTAATTTATTTTGCTTATAAATATTTACACAGGCACTACCTGCACAGACATGTCTCATTGTAGAAGTGGCCTGTGTGAGGAGCCACCTTAAAGGCAGGGCACACACTGTGAAAATGTGAATGATAAAAAACGAATTTTTTTGAAGGAACATGTTTTCCGTTTAATTTGACGTCCATCTGTTTTTTTTGTTTTTCAGATAGCTTGGGGTGAAACCTGGGATGGACCGTGACGTAGTGAACCGATGCGTGTGTATAATTGCTACAGTGGATATTTAAAAAATCTGGCTTTAGCTGAAAAAAATATGCATAATCTGCTGTATGTTTGCTTTATATTCTGTTTATCATAAGGTCTGTTATGAGTGGAGACTCCACCCAAGAATAAAATTGAATTGGTTGCTGTTTTCAGGGAGACTCTTATCTCTGGTTGTCCAATGTAATGGACATAAACCATGAAAACATCAACCAGTAAGCTTTGTGTTTGACAGCTGACACTGTATACAGTTGCCTTTTAATTTCACAGAAAGGGAATTAGCTATCTTGGGGCTTCATTCATATGTTATCATTGTGTCAGTAAAATTCAGTCCCTTTACATTCACTGACACAGTCGTGCTTGCATGAACACAGCCCTCTGTTTCAGTCTAAAGAGTATATCTTAGATTGTTAGGAGCAGAATGTCTAGCTTACAGGAAGACATTTAGACCTGAAATAAATTGATTATAGCGCCGCTATAGCCACGGCAGAACTATATTGTACTGCCATTTGCATAGCAGCGTAGCTGCTTCGGCAGATCATTGCATTTTGATTTAATCTGGGTCTTTTTGAAAATGGCCATTGATTGAAGTGTCTGCTGGCTATGTGTGTTTTCCATTAAGAATATTGCAGCCACTCTCAAATGGTAGTTTGGCATTGTCGGCATTTCATTTGATACAATGTTGTTTTTAACTCTCTATCTGCTATTGGTGAACATTTGAAATGCCACTGTTTGTTTCAGCTAATCTGATAAGCATAACGATGACCAAATATTACACCAAGGGAATTTCTGTCTGCATAATACAGCAATAATAAAATGTATTGAGTTTTTTTCTTGTTCTAAATGTATTTCCTTTGCATTCTTCAGAAGGACCGCAGTGCCTTAGGCAAATGCATTGCATGCATTATTTAATTACCCCTGCCCTAATTATGAATCAAATCCAGTGTATGACACGACAATGACAAGAACTGGGTTCGTAAACAGTGTGGACTAAAGCTGCTACATCATTCTACAGTATACACACAGAGAATCGTGAAGATCTGGAACCAACTCCCCAGTAATGTTGTTGAAGCTGACACCCTGGGATCCTTCAGGAAGCTGCTTCTGGGGATTAATAAGCTACTAACAACCAAATGAGCAAGATGGGCCGAATGGCCTCCTCTCGTTTGTGAACTTTCTTGTTCTTATATGTAACTACAACTTACTACACCACTACAACAACCAGGCACGACAAACAAGCTGATTACAGGGGTTGTACTGTACTCCTAAATACTACTGCACTTAGTACAGCCAGAAACCAAGCCTTCAGTTAACAGCAGTGCATTCAGTATCATCCAAGATCTAGCAGTACTACTAAGTACAAACACTGCCTATTGCACTCAGCCTGCTTCTTAGTGTCTGTAGTGCTCAGGTAGTACGAATGGACCTAACAGTGAATTTCACTTTTTGGTCAGAGTATTGCTGATTATTACTATAAAGAGATACATGCTCCAGTTTCTGTTATGCACTGTTAAATTTGGCAGTGCCCCCGTGCTAGTGATGCTGAGTGTCAATTAGGTGAGGGATGGTAACAATGGAGTCAATGTTAATTTCATAGCACTTGTCTGAATAATCTGGTTTGCCGCACATTTGCATGAGTTACACCTCCTATAAGTATATACTATAACACTGAGGCATAGGGTTACTGAGCTAACTGATATGCAATTCACCTGTGCCTGGCTCTACTCTGAAGGCTTGAACAGCTGTTTATACACCATCAGGATCCTTACCTTAAGCACTACTCAGACATTGAAAAGTAAGCAGTGAAAACTGAAGCTGTACCCAGTATTATTGGCAGACTATCCAGCATGCTTACTAATTAAACCAGAGGTGGAACTTTGTGCAGCGCAACTTTTGTGCATTTTTCAAATGTTCTGTGGGGTACAGTAATAATATTAAGTGGGGTGCTTGCACCCTCAAACCCACATTAAAAAAAAAAAACTCCTGGTTAGAAGCACTTGGATACTAAATGAAATGACCCTGGGGTACAACAGTTTGGGGAAAAGTTGTTTTGGGCTACAATCAGGAACTATAAATCTACCAGTAAAACCACTGTCCGTGAAGCAGTGGCTTATGGTATAGAACCTCAAGAACCAAATTTTAAATGATAAAATCTGCTGACAAGATTGTCTCCTGTTATACAAGACCGCTTGCTCTAAAGTAGGAGAACACTTATCCACAATCAAGTGTGGGTGTCTAATATATATATTTCTGAAACAATGGCGCTGCAACGTCTCAAAGGAGAAAGCAACAAGATATCTTCAAGGCTATGCTTGTGTTGTTTTTCAGTTTACCACGCTTGTCCCAAGCTGTGCATTTACCAGTATTGTTATTATACTCAAACACTGCCAGGAACTCCACATAAACAAGCCGTGCCAGGAGTTTAATCTTTGAATTGCCGGGGTCAAAGTACTGTGGCGCTTCCGCGGCCACTCTTCAGTTCAGAATAAGGGTGCGGTTCATGCAGGTAGAATACGCCTGTTGAGATATTATCTGAAATAGCTTCAGGACAGAAAGAATTAAAAGCAGCAACTTAACCCTTTTGGCTCTATTCATTACCAGCGCCTACCTACATTATTCTGTTTCTTTGTTCCATGAATATCCAAATATATTTTATCCCTAAATCCCTATTTATAGAACAATAGCAACTTTCCACTTGCTATTGTTCTATAAATAACTAGATCAATTTTGATTTTTGAAAGACAAGCTTCTGTTTATTAGACCAACACACAGACTTTGTAACACTAAGAAATCAAGCCAAAACATTGGTTCAAAATACATTTCCGAACTGTATGGTAAGCGTACTGTAAATGCAGTGAATTATTAAAATATCCAGGTTAACAAAGCTAAAATAAGAATTATTTTACAAGTTTCATGCTTAAGTGCCTGTTTTTTTTAAATTGCCGACCATATGTCTGAAGCAAAAAATGAACAAAGATTTCTACAAAATCCCTCTGTTATAAGTTTTTAGCTTGAAGGCTTTATTTATCCCAGTAGTTTTGAGTATTTGTGCAGAAAGAACACTGGACCAACCATTGTGCTGGAAATGACTTATTTCAACTGGCCCTGCTATTTTCCTTTAACTCCAATGGTATCTTTACTTAAAACATATCTCTTAGTGGGCAAATGAGCTTTGCATTTTATTCTATGAGTTCAGGGTAAATACGAAAACACCAAATTTGGTACAGTTTGGCAATAATGTTTTGTGTTTGTGCACATACAGTAACTGCTATCATGAACCATCACAACTGGCATATTTACTCTGCAAAACTTGAAAATAAAAAGTAGACTGTCATTTCATTCACATTTAATAAAGATTTAATAATCTTGTATTTATTTAAATGGAGGGAGCACAATATATATATATATATATATATATATATATATATATATATATATATATATATACATTCATAATCTCTATAGCTCTCCAGCAGTTTCTTATTCTGCGTGACTGGTAAGTTTTGTAAAAATATAACTGAATAGCATCTATAAAGGCTGGTATTGAAACAGGTAGCTGTTAAAGCCGTTTCTACTTTATTACCAGGTGTATTATCTGCTAAAGTTTGCTTCAAATGTTCAAGTGGTAATTCTTAAGGGATTACCGTTTTCAGTTTCAGAGGTAATTAACCTGCAGTCGTGGCTTATCTGTTCCATAAAGTAATTTACTATTAAACCATATAACTTTATGTTTAACAGGATCTTGATTTTGAGAGTTAAGGTCATATTCATAAAATGATGAAATACCACAACTTTACTAAACCTGAGCGCCTTTATCGTGACCGCTTTTTTTATATACAGCTTTTGGAATTTTCTAAGAATTAACAAACCATTTCCAATTGAAGGTGTGCAGTGTTGAAACTATTAAAGTGCTGAAGACTTAAATGTTGGATTTAGCCTTTTTAGTCATAGTCATGCTACTAGTCTGCTATCTACAGTGGAATTTACAGTACAGTAAAATGCATCTAATTACACTAAACCTATCGCCAAGTGTGTTGACAAACAAGAGCTAGATATGCATTAGTAAATATGAATAAACCAGTAAATACACAATTCAGCACTTAAAAAAAAAAAAAGCAGCTGCTGGAATTTTAGAAAAAAAAAAGCATTTAGAGGCTTGTCCATCTAACCTGTTATCGACACGACTCGTTGCTGCAGTGTATTTGCAAGGTGCTGCTAATAGGTAAATTAAGGAGCAGAACAAAGGTAGCAGGTCATGTGACTTCCCAGGAAGGCAGTTTAGGGTAAAGGTAGACCTAGAGCAGAGCGCCAGCACAAAGCACTGGCAAGTTATGGAAAGTTTGTTAAACTTTATTTAAGGCACTTCCTTTACATGCTCAGCTGTGTGACTGCAGACTAGAGTGGCTTACTGGAACTGAACTGAAAATAATAAAAAAAACAAGAAGGGAAATGTCCATTAGTCGAAAGAACTGGTCAGCTCTGTCCAGGTACTGTAAACTTCTCTACTTTCATTTTCTTTAACTGTTTGAGAACCAGACCCTGCTGTAAGTTTATTGTAATTGAAATAGAGGAAGGGGTCCATTTGTTTAATATTTTATATAAACTGTACATTTGCTTCACAGACCCTTATTACAGTTTACTGTGAGATGTGCAGTTTTCCCATGCTTTTCCCATATACTGTGCATTTAACAGAGTTTACACTGGTGTGCCATGTTTAGTAATGTGATCTTCCTCACTGTTCTTTACAATGTTCACAATGCTTACCTGTGCTTTACCATGCTTTCACTATGACTGATTACATTTTGCTATGCTTTTACTAAGGTAAGCTTGTATAAGGGGGCGCATGTGTAAGATTGTAAGTAATATGATATTTAATGGAAACATATGATTTAAATGTGATATTGAGGTAACATTTAGCCATTCTAAGCAAATGTGTAGGAGGTATCTTCTTTGCATAGGTTCCATTTTTTCAATATCAAAGTTGCAAAAAAAATTACACTGGGGTTGTTTTCATTTTGTGATTTCAATGGGTTTTTTGAAAAATGCAAAAAAAGCTTTTTAAAAAAAAAAAAAAAAAAAAGACCACTATTTTCGTTGAGTTGTTAAAAAAAAAAGCAATTTGATAAAACAAGAAGTTTGCAACATAATTAAGTTTTGTAATGAAATATATATAACAGATGGGCTTCAGTGAGTTACAGGAAAATGATTCCATCTAGGGTTTCTGTGACATCATAAATTATGAGACCAAAGGTCGAGTTTATAAACTGTACACACACACACACACACACACACACACACACACACACACACATACATATATATAGTCATTCGGAAGACTGAAGGCAATGGAATTTGCCCTAGCATTAGCTCTCCTGTACAGGAGCACAGCAGAGACATTCAAATAAGAACTCAAAACCCTATTTGTGACTTTAAATGGAACAAGTTCAATTAGAAAATGTACAGGGGTTTCCCAAATCTAGTTTCTGAAAGTACGTTTTACTTTTGTTATTAAATTAAATTAGGTATCGAAATAACACAGTGCTCTCGCTGTATAGACACCTGTCTTTAAATGGTCTGTACTTCTTTTTTTTTTCACAATTGCATTCGCACGCTGTGCAAAAGTGTAGCTCTTACAGTCAAGTTCTTGCTGAGCAACATAAACATGTGCCTTTAAATCAATAGAATAGCTGCCCACAGTCATGCTATTGTTCGGCTGCAGAAGAGGATGACGGTCCCCCTGGGTAAAAACAATGCGTGCTACTAATGATTAACAGGCAGCCTCCTGGTGTCTAATCACTCCATATGTTGTATGGGAGTTCACACACAGTATCACTGCTGGGAGAGGTGGTGCAACTGAGATGACTAAAAGGTTGTTGTTTGTTAAGTACACAAGTAGAAAATGTGCTCGCTATACAATATTCACACTCCATGCATACAGTAATGTGCCATCATCATGTTTTAAAAATGGAGTTGTACTGACGTGAATAGCAATCACATGGTCTTAACAATATTGCATATTATTGAGATATGTACCACACGTTCAATATATATAACAAAATGACAGCCCTCCCTGGCAAAACAAATTACACGTGCACACTATAGTCAAAGCCTGGAAGGCTAAAACCTTTGTGTGTTTTGCAAAGGCAAGAGGTGTGTTTTTACCCATTTTCACCTAACATTTGGCCTAAAAAATGAATAATTAATTTTAATATAATCATATTACTTATTGATAATTCTTTTCTTGCAGTCTGGCTACAGTTTTCAAATTAAAATGGGATCTGAAATGTAACTCTTTCACATTTCTGTTGCAGTAGTCTGGTTTGATTCTTATTTTCCCAGAGCTCTAAAAGTCATCTTTTATACCCAAGCAAAATCCATTGTCAGAGGCATTAGCACAGCTTTGTACACATGTTGTATTCTGCATTGTAGTACAGTGACTGCCAAAGTGTGAGGAGTCACGAATGTATTGTGTATTGAAAGGGTTTGTCTTTGAAAAGCTTGAAGGGATCAATTCAAAAGTCATTGGGGAGTCACCGTTTAACTGGAGACGCGGCATCTCAAGATGGTTTGCATAGTGTCATCCCTTAGCTGAAGCACTGTGCTGTGACAAACAGTGCACAATCCCAGGCATTGTGGCTTTTCTGATTAGCAGCAATCAGATAGCAGACCAAGGGTGCCAGTCAGATCAAATGATGCCATAGAGATCTGCTAATCCTAGTTCAGTTCCTCGTTGATTGGTGCTTTTATTAAACTGACATCTAATGCTAAAGCAACGTGTGCAGTTATAGTACATTCTCATCAATGGCAGAGCTGTGGCAGAACAAAAGAAATGTAACACCACAACAACTACACAAGCCTTCTGTGCCATAGTACCACAACAATAACACAGTTTCATTGTTCTACATACAAAAACACACACTGGCAGAGCCGTGGCACCTTATCAATTTGCCACTAAAATTCACATTAACCCCATTGCATTCATTTCTAATAGCTTGTCTTATCTTTAATGTAAATTGACGCAAGGCATCGGGTGAGACAGGAATGCCTTTCAGCTACTGTACAGTTAACTCATATCATAATTGCACATCAAAGTTAACTTGAGTGAACGAGAAGTATAAGACTCACATTCTCCTATACCGTGAAAGACGAGTTGTACTGTACACACTTGCCACTGGAGGCACTGGAGCGCTTTGCTGTTCAGGTACAACAAACCTAATCAAAGACTGTCAAAACTGGTGCCAGAGGATCCTTGAATCTCGCATTAAATCACTTGGTGCTAGTTCTTCAGCAGCGTTGGCGGGTACGATAATGTTTAGACATGGGACTATCCAATCAAATCCTGGGCCTGACTGAAGCTCTCTGTCCTCTCTCCCCACAGTCTGACGAGACAGTGGACCGTGGAGGATGAGGAGGAGGTGGAGCGGGAGAGAAGACGAAGGATTCGGAGCTCCAGCACCACCTCAGATCACCCCGACAGCAGCTCCTATGAACCCGGGGAGCAGAAACCACACAGGTCTGGATAAAACCATTAGAAGTATCTTCAATACACTACAGCTAGACAGGATTCATTCCCATTGCTGCTGAAATTCCCCTTAGGATATTTTTTTAAAATTTGGGGGGGGGAACAATTAAACTCTTTCTGATACAAATAGAAATACTGCATGCAAATTTACATCTGAAGACACAACGCCAAAAGCACATTTTATCATTGTAGATCACAAGCCATCTTTATTTGACAGTTTATTGCTGCACTAATCACTTCTTATCAAAAATATTTTGCCTGCCCTTTTGGCTGCATGCTGTAGCTAATATGACAGGCTTTTTAATCTGAAATCCATGTATATGACTTGTATTGGGTCCATGTAACCTGCAACCACACTGTAGATTCACTTCCTGTGTAACAGGTACTAGGGCCCCATCTGAAACCTGAAATTCTCTTTACTGAACTTTTAGTTGGTATCAGGTGGGACCCTAATACCTGCTGCACAGGGAGTGAATCTACTGTGTGGAGGTAATATAAACATACTTCAAAACAAAATCTGCAAAACCAGTCAATCTATACAAGAAGTATAAGGGACTCGAAAGACAGTTAGACTTTTTTTTTTTTTTTTTTTTTTTTTTTAAAAGCTTAGTTATTAAAATGTCCCTTAAAATAATGACCATCTATATTGTGAGCTTAGTTCCTGAACACATTTAATAGATTATTAATAAGGAAGAGAAGCTGATCTCTTTCTCATGCCCCACAGTGCCCAGGATCAAGAGAAAGCGGAAGAGGCTGATCCAGAAAACCTTGCATTCCTGGAGATGCTGAAGACACGCGATGAGCGCAGGAGGAAGAGGCACCTAGAGACTGTGATGAGGCAGAAGGAGGAGCCCAGAAGTCCGGAGCCAGAGAGAGTGGGGCAGGGAGGCAGGGTGGCCGTCGAGAGTAAAGTCCAGAGAGAGGGACAGGGAGGCAGGCTGGACACAGAGGCTCAGAGAGACTCCATGGGAGGAGTTCAGAGAGTGTTAAGGAACTCCACAGGACAAGACAAATCCAGGGTGAGAGCACATTGCATTGTGGGATAGAAAACATGAGAACATTGATCTGTGTTCATTGTGTCCATTACGCTTGATCGGAAATCACTTTACTCTGCCAGAGGTCTTATCAAAATCTGATTTAGGGTCAGATTACACAAGACCCCCTACACAGATACAAATGTATTATTATTATTATTATTATTATTATTATTATTATTATTATTATTATTATTATTATTATTATTATAGCATGTTAATGCTCAGTTGTGGATTTGAGAATCATATTTTTATTGTGTTTAGTGAAATTCATTAAGCCCCTTTGTGTGTGTGTGTGTCTTTAAAAGAAATCCATTTGAATATATTTTAGTAAAAATCTTTGCACTTGACACTCTTTATTTTCAGATTGATTGTGCTGGAACAGAAACTGTAACCAACCATGAACCAGTAAAAACACCGATAAAATCTCCTTCCGGGAAGTTCGTGAGGTACCCAGATTACAATGCAGTCTACACAATATACCAGCCTGATGGGACTCTGTCACTCTAGAGAACATCTATGCATGTCATAAAAGAGATTGCTGCTTGCATTTTACTGGCATGGCTTTGCTTTCAGTGTGCCCTCCTTTAACAGAACCCATGCAGACCTGTCGGTTTGTGTCCCGTTGTATAGACACTGCTCTGCGGATTGAAAACAGAAATTAATATAACAAATAATCCTGTGATAATGTACAGATTAGTAGCTGAAGCTTCCCTTTTTGCTTTTAGTCTTTGCTTTGTCTTTAAAATGCCACTTGGCCTTAAAAGACAGTGTTGTATTTAAATAAAGATACAGGATTAACTGTTGTACTGCTTAAACACTGTTATACAATGTAATAGCTGTGCTTAAGCTTTTACATAGCTGTGATCCACTCATATAATTGTGTTAAACGTTGTGTCAAAGCTTCATTTACATTAGAAACGCTATCCTATCACATTTCAACATCTATTAATGTTTTGACTTTTGACTACTGGTTTTCTTTGCAGCTCCCTGTCCATTTCCCTAGATAAGAGTCAGGAGTTCCCAGCTGAGACTAAGACTCTCTCCTCCCCCACCACCCCAGTGGGTACCACGTCCACACCAAGAGAGAGGAGGTTCAGGACTGAGGGGGCTGCGGTGAGTGACATTGAGACAGGGCAGCAGGTAGAACTGAGACAGTCAGGTGATCACTTGAATTCTGGTCAACATCGGAAAGGGGTTACAGAAAAAAAAAAGCAAGCTCACTTGGTTCTGTTCTCTGTAAATGCTGACTGTCAGAGTGACGTTAACCTGTGTCAGTATTACAGTACATTAAGAAGACAGCTGTATATTGAACTAAAACACATTGCTTATATAAATATAATGCAAATGCATTGATTTCCTGGTATTCACCATAGTTTATCCTGGTTTGCCATGTTTATTAACATGCTTTACTCTCCTTCGCTGGTCTTTACCATGCTTGCCTATGCTTTACCACGCTGTCACTATGCTTTATTACACTTTGCTGTGCTTTTACTGTGGGAAACTTCTAAGTATCACAGTACAAAGTATTGCATTATAAAATATCACATTACAAGTTATCACATTATAAAATATCACATTACATAATATCATAATACAGATAAGAGCAGCTATGAAAGTACACTAAGATCAAATTTAAGTAAGAGCAAAATAAAGAATACAGTAAGGTGTAAATAAGAGCAAGTTTGACTCAGAGCAGTTATAACTTCTAGTAAATATCTGCTTATACAAGTAAAGTCCAGTAAGAGCAGGTAGTAAGCATGATAAATGGATGAGAATGAATTCCCAATAAGAGCAAATACAAAAAACACGAGTACGGTTACCTATAAGAGTAAAATCAGATACGAGAATGCGGCGAGGTATGGAGCAGTTCAGTGCAGGTACAAGCTAATGCAAGAACTGGTACAACTGGGTGCCGTCTAGTCCAGTATAGTGGAGAGTTGAGGTTTACAGATGTTGTCTGAGCAGGTGTGTCTTGAGGAGGTGCTGGAAGGCGGTCAGGGGCTGAGCAGTCCTGATATCCGTGGGGAGGTCGTTCCACCACTGGCTCAGAATTAGGGAGTCTTGCCTGGTCTGTGGACACTTGACAAGTAATCTGGTTCTAAATGTGCATGTTTAAAATGCAGGTGGAGGAGGTGCAGATCAGACAGCTCCCTTCCAGAGCCACCTCTTTCAGGGTAAGCATCACTCTGAGGTTCAGTTTGTTGATCCCTTCTTGAATGCAACAGATTGGAACGCGCATCACCTTGGTAGGAGGTTGATAATTAAATTCTGCTGTACATGTTTGAAAAGTAGATACCTATCTACTCAAGGACATTCAGCAAGCAATCAGGAAATAATATTTAGTTAATTCTAACATTGGTTAGTACTGTATAAATATGGGACTAATTCTAAAGTTAATTATTGTTTTCAGTCCACTAGATTAGATGATTTTTTTTGTTTGTTTTGTTGCCAGCTTATTCATCTCAGTCACGTTCTTCTGTTGTTATATGAATAGATTCCAATTGTTTACAGGTAACGTCAAAATCCGAGGACCCCACCTCACGGTTTAACAGGAGGTGAGAAAGAAATACTTCATAGTATTCCTCAGTAACATTTTTTTTCTGTGAGTATAGACTGTGAGGAACGTTTATTACATGCAGCAACACTGACTCCTAGCGGCCAAAAAATATTATTGCAAAAGTACTCAACCTTGCATTGCTTAATTGATAGTGCTGTACAGGTGCATACATGCATGTATTACCTGTATGAGTTTCCCATTCAGAAGAACGTGTTTCTAGCTCTGAAACCAGAGCTAGGTACCTGAATAAGAAGAGGAAGCAAGCCTCTGTTTAAAGATGCAGTCTGCTGTAACACTCTTTTGCACGATGTTCTCCACAGCTCCAGCCTCAGGATCCCCTCCAGAACCAAAGAAGAAAAAACGGAGAGATTACCAAAGGTAGGGCAGTGAAGTGTCCAAGCAAAGGAAGCTGTCGAAAAAATCTCGAGAAAAGCGACACTACAGGGTGCATTGTGTGTAGTAGGAAGGAAAAAAAACAAAACATCTTTTTTTATAACAGCGAGGGAGGCGACTGTCTCCCAGATTATACTGAATCGGAAACTGATTGGATCCTGTGGTCACAATGAAAGCGAATGTCATCTCCGCCAACAAAACAGAAATCATGTAGAAAAAAAGGTAGGGTTATTTTCAGGTACGCCTTAAAAAACAAGTGACACGCAGCGTACTGCGCTTCCTCGCCTAAACAACGTCCGCTAACAAAACAGGAAATGCCCGTTCAAACCCTGCACGTTGGATGTTTTTTGGTGTTTTACATCTTTTTAAATTGAATTTATCATATTTTCCAGTCTTTGACATTGTTTTTAATGTAATTTATCATGTGTTTCCCCCATTAAGAAAATAATATGCGGAAATATTCATCATACTCAATACACTGCATCTTGTAATTTTTTGTTCATGTGCAACTTTGTGGTGACTTCTCTTTTTGTCTTGTTGGACGCGAATAATTTTTTTCTTTTAAGAGAAATTGGTTGTCTGTCTCCAGTTTAAGGTTGTCAAAAAATGGATGTATAATTAACCTTAGCATTGCTTTAAATTTTAAACAAACCTTATGACTATAGCAACTGATTGCACCTGTACCAAAATCTGACCGCCTACCACTTTCTGACCCTACACTGGTAAGACACTGTATTGCACATTTTATTTGCTCATTAATATTTTTGTGTCCCCATTTCAACAATTGTGACTTACCCATTGCAGATTCTAAACCCTGTTTGTTAAGGTTAAGAGTTCTGTAAGCACATGTGCAGATGAGCCTGCATCCTTTGCATAGTGTGATCAAGGGTTCACGTCCCTGCTTTAAAACCAAGCTTTACCCATGTAGTATCACTACAGTACAAGTGAATGTGTTGTGTGTAGGGTGTGTCTTTTTGTTATATAAGAGATGTCATCTCCTGCAGTTTGGCCGAGAGTGTTTTTTCATACCATTATGATAGATTCCATTGTTATGTCAAAATATTAGAATGCTTCCACTGCGGTTTCATTCTACCAGTGACTCACACCATTGCAGCTACCCTGTGCTATGACCACTGGTACAGAATAAATGCCATTGCAGTGCACTTTGAAAATCACGTGGATATTTTCTATTGTTACAGCAAGAGACTACACGTGATGGGGAATCCACCCCACCTTTCCAGAGGAAGTGAGTACAGAAAGCTTTTAAAAGACGCATTATATGCATTCAAAACTTTAAAGCAACTGGCTATTGTGTGACTTAGTTGGGTTGCATTTTCTAAATGAACGCAGAGCAATATGTACTGGGTGTGGTTATTTCACGGGAGGGAGGGTTCACAGATTCAACTGTGTGACCATGAAATCCTGGTCCATACAGCTATGAGGCCACCAAGTCGTTATTCTAACTGCTATTCAAAATACCCTGAGATTTAACGTTTATGCCGTGTCTGAAACATGCGTGCTCTGCTCTACAGCTCCAAGCTAAGAATCTCTTCTCGGACCATTGAAGAAAAGCTGGAGAGGTTGGCTCTGGCAGCACAGGTAGGGAGGAAGACCATTGCTCAGACTGTCCTGCAGCACTGCCATGTTTTCTATGCTTTTACTCCACTCCTCTATTGGAGAATTGGGGGATGTGAATAATATGTCGGTACATGTGTAGTTACAGTGTAATTAATGACAGGTTACCAGACACACAGTCAGGAGTGAGATTTGCTCATGGTAGGTTTTTCTTCACCCTCATTTAGAAATCGGAGCAGGTGAAATCTCCTCCTGCATCTCATAAAGACTGCTTCCTGTTTGCGGACGAGGTCGCGAGAAAACGGGGAGTGTTTGAAAGAGAGGCGACGAGTGTGGAGAGAAACAGCGCCACCGGCAGGAAGGTATCAGCAAACGGGCTGACAGGGCCCTATATCTCAGGTGTGAATGAAAATCTAGCTGGTTATCTCGGGGTACAGTTCTGCATGTGGCTTGATGCTGTGTGACTCTCTCCGACAGGACAACCTGGACTTCTCAACTGGGATCTCCGAGCGAATCAACCGCTGGATCAGTAAAGCACAGAGGTCTGAGAAATCTCCTGGCCCCACGGTAATGATCTACTGCATTTACAGAGCTTTTCAATTGCAGTATCTGCAATACCACTGTGGTTTGCCTAGGTAGCGATCTTGCAGTGCTGCCCTAGCTGCTGTAAAATCGCTATCCATGAGGGGGTAGAGAGTTACAGGCTAACCTCTCTGGAGCATTTGCTTGGTTGTTTTACAAATTGTTCGGCTTTAACATAACTGATGTGTTGCTAGCCCTCAACGCTCTGTAGTGGTTTTGAGGTATCCGAACTTGAAGCTGGCCAGAGAGAGAGAGAGAGAGAGAATGGGGTCTATTTTAATTCTCTAAACCGTGGCGGATCTTAATACCACCACCCTAACATTATTTCTTGTTTGCTCTTGCAGGACTTGAGGAAGGTGGACATCTCCAGCAAGCGCAACCTGTGGGAGAACAGAGCCGAGAGCTCCCCTGCTTATCCCTCAAAGAGCTAGAGTGACCCTGTAAGTTCTGTGACATTTTTCCAGGTGAAATCAGGTCAAGTAGACAAAAACTATGCATGATATTTGTCAGGGTCAATTTCAGTGCTGAATCATCCATGAGTACTCAGAAGAATGCTAAGATAAGACTAAGTCAAGTGAACAAACATTTTAGCGAGTGCCATATTCAGTGTACTTTCAGTGGTGGCCGTCCTCACATCATGTGACCTTGCACCATGTGATCAGTCACGTGCCGGATCACTCTGTTTCATAGGGAAGATATGCAAAGTAACCACCACTGTGACAAAAGAGAAGAAGGGGTAGAGAGTTACAGGGAAGCAACGGTGACTCTTTTATAGTGTAAAATGTACCCTGTTGCAGAGTTTTGTGTGCATGTGTGAAAATTTTATTCATTTATTTTATTTTATTTTTTATAGAGGAGGTTCTGCAAAACAACAACTCTTTCAAAAAATTGAAGAACACGTGAAGTCATGAAAAGCATTTAATGCGAGGGGTATTCGTATTATTTTATGATTGTTTTCTGGATTACTTTAGTGTTTGGTAAAGAGCTATTTCATTTTTTGTTTTTTTTAATGATAATATTTTTAATGTAGGTTCCTTCTGAAGTGAGTGGACATTTTTGCACTCTGATTTTCAGATTATAAAAACTCCTGCTCTTTTGTATAAGATTCTGACAGACATTCAAAATGTTTGTTTTTTTTTCTCTGTTTTATCCAAGATGTTTGTATTATTTCAAAATAAAACTTATTTTCCAGATGGTTTGTATGTTGCCTTTATCAATTTAAGTAATACTTTATCGCCTTCATTGAAATAATATTTCATTTCTACCATGTTAAATATCCATTATGTGTGTTCTGTATCAATGTCACTATAGCTGAAGCCCTGAACTTTGTCTGCTATGCTTATTAACAGCAAACAGGTTCTAATCTAAAGCTTTTAATAAAATAGCGTATTTAACAAGTAAGAAATTCATTTTTATGGATATGATAGACAGGGCTTTTTTTTTCAAAGCGTCTTGCATTCTTTAGTTAACTCCTAGTCTTTGAAATGGAAAATAAAAAAAATGTTAAAAGTTACCAAATGAGATACAAAAGACACTGAGAGCTCTTTAAAACTCTTTTAGTTTTGTAAAACGTTACCTCTTTCAAGAAATAGGAGTGAATTAAAGACTATGGTAAATGTTTTGAAAATATGTCCCGAAGAGCATTATTCTTGTAAAAACAAAGATTATATATATATATATATATATATATATATATATATATATATATATATATATATATATATAAGGCTGTTTTCAAGCCTTTTTTGGGAGACTCAACGACTGATTGGTCACACTGACACCTGGATTAAAAATAGGATCCCTGTACCCTTATCCTCAGCCTCACTACTCCCACCAATTGAGAGTCAGACAATGGTCACGTGACCCAACCCGTCTTTAAAAATTCTGGAACTTGGAAAGTACAGATACACTGGGGGGGAAAAAATAGCTATAGGGACATTGACCCTTTCCATCTCTCTTCAACAGGTAAGCCTGCACTTGTATAACTGTCATTGTTCTGCAGTAGCGGGTCTAAAAAAAAGACAGTTCTGAAAAGAAAAGGGGTTGTTTTATACCTTAATATATCAATTATATGTGTTCATTTAATGGATTACCACACCTATTAACTGTATAAGACTGGAGTAGAAATATACGATACGTTTTCAAACAGTTTCCTGGAAGTATCCAGTGCTACATTTTCAAAGTGGTTAAGGTCTTCACATAACATTAATTTGAAAATCACTTGGAAACAATATTAGTTGGTTTTAAGCTAGCAGTTGATGAGTTGTGATGGTTTAAAACATACTTGTGTGCTGTTTTTATAAAATGAGGTTAACCAGTTTTAAGATAATTTCACTATTTTTGTGTATGTGTTTGCACTTATATAATTTCAGACAATATTTACTGTACAGCAAAATCATTTCAACACACTTAATCAAGGTGTTAAAAATAAAGCACTGTTGCTTTTTACCTTTACAGTAAAATGACCTACAGCTCTGCCTTTGCGGCACCCTATAGAATTAATTTTACTTCATAAAGTGAAATGAAACCTGCTGAATAATGTTACGCTAACATTTTGAATTGCACACCGCTTTGTAGCTTTCCAGATACTTTACAAAAAAAATAACAAACTGACAAAAATGGAAAAATGTGACATTTCGAAAACATGAAATACTCTACTACTGTTATGGCTTCTGGTCGACTTTGGCGATATCACCTTGCAGTGTCTTTGATTACATGATGTTATGTTAAATAAAGACATCTAAATCATGTTGATGTGTTTGATTGTTTTCAAAACTTTTGGCTACAGTCTGTACAGTAGCAGTAAATATTAATAAACTGTAACCACAGTGTAACTATTATTCTTAGTTGATGAACCCATATCATGAAGTATACAATAAGGGATCTTGATAAAATAAACACCTTTCATCTCGTGTGGCAGTGCAAGTTTGCTTGTATAAATAATTGATCTAATAGTGCACTATGACACATCAAACTCAGAGGTCTGGCATTTGATCTGCAGTGGAAGAATGCCTGTAATGCATGCTATGAGCTTCCAAAGAGATCACTGGAGCACAGAAGAGCATACACTGCTTAGCCTCACTCAACACCTCTTTATTAGCCTGTGATCACAATGCACGCTCTTACACTAGATAATTACTGCCCCTGTAAGGAAAGGGGATGAGGATCCACTCTTTGCAATGCATCTGATGAACCGGGGAGAGGGCGTTTTTCTGAAGCTTGATTCAACATCCCGATCAAAGTCCCCTTCTTGAGCTATGTGTCTAGTAAACAACAAGAATGTAGAACTGGCAGCATGTCAAAGAGCCAAAACCCTTACCAAACAAGGATGGTTTTGTAATACAATAGAATTGCACTATGAAGCCACTGGTAGAAATAGCATGAATCACCACGCTGGTAATCCATTGAAGTACCATGGCATCGCATCAGCACGATTGTCAGATCACAGTATTTGTTCCTGATCTATCATGTTGGCCTTGCTGGTGACACTGTGGTCTGCTAATGGCTCTGCTCAGCTTTGCTCAGGGTAATGCAATATCCCGAACCCCAAAGCCATGCGCTATCACTGTTTTAGCTGTTAACGTGTATTCATTGAGGTATTGGTGTGTTTAGTTGCAGGTCCATATCTGAAGATGTCTGACACAGAGGAAGTGATTGAGGAGTATGAGTAAGTTAATCTATATGTGTCTTACTGAACACTACAGGGTATGAGAGAGTAATATCCCTCATGATGCTTTACTTATGTAAGAATCTTATAAACCCTTGCAGAGTGTCACCGCTATTGGAGATTACTGGAAAACTGCAAAATGAAGCATGATATTTTAGTAGACCATGTAACCTATTCTATTCTTTGTCTTTCAGGGAGCAGGAAGGTATGATATTATTATTATTATTATTATTATTATTATTATTATTATTATTATTATTATTAGTAGTAGTATTAGTATTATTAGTATTATTTCCCTGTATATAATAGAGAGAGGTAAAAACTATGATTTATGATTGATTTTTGTTTGCTTTTCACCTGTAACAGAGGAAGAAGCAATTGAAAGTATGTATGCAATTTCATATCTTAAAGGGCAGAACTGTATTCAGTGAACTAACTGATATGCACTGCTATGGGGCCTGGCATCAGTGTGATCAAACAATGCTGCCATTCTCAGAAATATCCTTGGGGACTGGGAACGTCCTCCTGTTTTTCCACTTGATGAGAGAGAGAGCTGCTTATATAACACCAGGAAGGGAAAATGACCTTTGCAGTCGTCAGAGGGAGACCAGGAATGGTCATTACTAGACTGTCGTTCTGAGTAAAGAGCTTTGGCTCGGGTGCTTTGAGCTGCTACTCACTGTAGCTCGGACAATCTCTACCCAGTATAATCAGCCCTACAGAGACAGATGATATTTTTAAAGTAAGATGGAAATTTTGATCAGACTTCTGCTTAAATCCTCAAAAGCCTGTAGGAACTACTAAATGGTCCAGGGAAGAAGCATGCAAAATAAGTACAGGTGGTGTTGTGCGGTATGGTATGAGTGGTTCTGTTATTCTGCAGCTCCTGTGTTTAGTTTGAATCAAATGTGATTGTAGCTGCTCTGAATGCAATTCATATCTGCTTGCTCTCTCACTGCAATCCCGCTGCTGCACACAGACGAAGAAGAAGAGGAGCTGATGAAGGAGCAGGAAGAAGGTACAGATTTCAAGTATCAATGCCCATCAAACACACTGTCAGGATCTCTTCTCATAAGGATCATCATTCAGTAATAACCATCATTTTATATCATTTTACTGCAAAGCCGTAGATTTTAAAACCCCACACTTGCTATTATCAGATGCGATCAGCCTCCAAAACATAATCTTTAATGTTTTCTTTTTACTGCAGGGTGTTCTTGGCCTTTCCACCTGATTAATACATTTAAAAACGCTTCACCTAGACAGAGTTCATAAAAATCTGTTTTTTATGGCGGTAGTTCAGGCTGGTTTTCATTTGTAATTGAAAAACAAATAATCTCACAATGGCATTATATGAACTTCATCGCATGGTATTGTATTTTATTTACTGCATTCAGAGCCGGAGGGTGAAACAGCTGAAGCAGAGGAAGAAGAGGAGACAGTAGAAGAGAAAGAGGTTCAGGAAAAAAGCAAGGAAGGTGAGGAAAGGAAATCAAGGACATTTCTGAGACTGTTGCTAAAGACACCAACAGCAGTCTAGAACAGGTTAATAAACAACGCCACATTGACTTATAATAGACTTTGAGCCTTCCCTGTACTAACTCAAAAGCTTAAGGATCATGTCTTTTTAAAAATGGGTAGTATTCTTTTCCTGTCTCTCATCTAAGTACAGACCGTCGCCATATTTGGAGCTCTGTGGGTTCCAAGAAATGGTGTTCACTTTTTGAGTGAAATTCCATTCAATGACACTGTAGTTACAACATTTGTCCACCAGATGTTGCTACATCCTAAATGAACGCCCAGGAGAGCTGTGTATTTATGTGTTTCTCCATATAGAAAGACCCCTCTTTGGTGAGGTGTCATTGTATTTGGCGCTGACTGGTTCTTTCCAGCATTCCAGCCCTTATCACAGCCCTTCACGTATCACATCTGCTGGCTAATTCAGGCTCTGTTCTCAGCTCCTCTGCCCTGGAGCTCCAGCAACAGACGGTTACCTCACTCAAATAACAGACACACTTCAAATAATAAGGACCTCATCAAGTCTGTTTGCTCCAGGTTCTGCTTTTCACCAGTTTAAGGCAGATGATGTCTCATTTGACTTGTTTGTTTTAGAAAACACTCATTTTAACACTGCTTAGAGAAAGGAAATAACAGAGGTCACACCTAGGGGATGTTATGACATTGGCATGCATGCGCTAAAGTAATGTTACCAGCTTGCTAAGAAACCGCTCCAGAATTAACTTTGCCATTTTTGTTTTCTTTCATGAGTAAAATGTTTAGCTAAACGGGTCATGACAAGAAGGCTGTTTGTAATGAAATTGTGTTGACTAAGGAATTAAATATGTAAGTGTCATGAAAAGGTGTAGTTGATATTCCCAGAAACCAGGGGCTTGTTTTTATGCGCACTTACGATATTGCATCTGGCAAGCACAGCAGAATATACGACTGCTGCATCCAAAATCTTTTTACTTCACATTTATTGAACATGCAGATAATATGTGACCACAAACTCATTATTAAAAATATGGTGACTAAGTGACATCATTAGCATATATGTAATAATTAGCATACAAACATAAACTGACTAAAACGGTCCATGACGTTTGTAAAAATCCCTTTTTAAAATCCTCAAGCCAAGGATAACAAGTTTGATTTGCATGGGTTTTTATTTTCTTTAGATGCTGGAGAGGAACAGGGTGAAGGAGGAGAAGGTACAGAAACATTTTAAGTTTTTTTTTTTTTAATTGAATATAGAGGTTTCATCTTTTTTTTTGAATGCACATAATTATAATCATTATTTTTATGTTGCTGATATGGGGGGTTGACAATGAGTTCAGTTCTAGTCTCCTGCCATTGAAATACCTAAAGTTAACTAAGTCAGCCAGACACATTATAGCTAGCCTTTGTTAAATGTATCTGTGGTAGGCAGATAGAACCTAAAAGCAGCTCCTGAAGTCTGTGGAAACTTAACAGGCTTAGCTAAACATTTCGAGGTGATGGGGCAGTTGAAAAAAAAAGAAAAAAAAAGGGGGTCAAAAAATGAACCTGTCATTAAGAAGTCTAGAATTGGACATGCTTTTCTCAAGTGAAGTATTACTGATTTAAATCCAATTTTCTTCCTTGTTTGTTTAATGAAAATGAGAGAAGAGGCCAAGCCCAAACCAAAGTAAGTATAGCATTGACAGGATTGTGTTTGCTTTCTTGAGAGACACTAATGTCTATATCATTGGACCTGGAATGTGTTTGAATAATTATAATATGTAATTAATAAGATGCAATAAGATTGGAAAGCTCTGATAACCTTTGCAGGTCTACTGTCTACTAGCACTAGCACAGTATGACAACTGGCCTCGTCCTTTGTTTTGTGAATAGTTGTGAGCATTGCTGTCCCTTCTTAGAGATTTCTCCAAATACTAAAGGTAATACTTCTCTCCAGCAGGCTCTTTATGCCCAACCTCGTGCCTCTCAAAATCCCTGATGGAGAGAAAGTTGACTTTGATGTGAGTATTTTGATTGTTTGTCGCTTCTGTTAAACCTGTTCATTCAGTCGACCAATCAATCTATTTTAACTAAAAGTTTTGTATGAAAAAGAAACCTCAAATATAAGAGAATGTAAGAAAACGTTAAACAAACCACAGATGGGATCTAGGTTTTAATAGCTAAGCTTGGGGCACTGCTGTAAATTGTACAAGCACTGTATTGTACTATATAAAGCCCTTAATTTATTAACTGTTTTCAATTTGTATGATGTGTAAGTAAGCTTGTCTCTCCTCTCACCTCTCTCCTCTCTCTCCACTCTCCTCTCACCTCTCTCCTCTCTCTCCTCTCTCCACTCTCCTCTCCTCTCTCCTCTCTATCCTCTCTCCTAACTCCTCTCCTCTCTCCTCTCTTCTCTCCTCTCTCCTGTCTCTTTCCTCTCTGCTCTCTCCTCTCTCTTCTCCTCTTTCTACTCTCTCCTATCTGCTCTTTCCTCTCTCCTCTCTTCTCTCTCCTGTGCTCTCTGCTCTCTCTTCTCTCTCCTCACTGCTCTCTCTTCTCTTCTCTCTGCTCTCTCATCACTCCTCTCTCCTCTCTGCTCTCTGCTCTCTCCTCTCTCCTCCTTTTTCCTCTCAGGATATCCACCGGAAGCGGATGGAGAAGGACCTGAACGAGCTGCAGACCCTGATCGTTGCGCACTTCGAGAACCGCAAGAAGGAGGAGGAGGAACTCATGAGCCTGAAGGATAGAATGGTGATTCATTGCAGCCTGTTGCAGCTGTCTAGTACAGGTCATTCACTGCGGGTTTGTCATGTCCTTGAAATCAAAGGGACCAAACTTAAAATAAAACAAAAACAGTAATGGCTTTAAGAAGTGCCTTTCAACCACATTGTTGGTGTTTTTTTGTGACAGTGACTTATATAGCATAAATATATAGAAAAAAAGTTCATAGCAATTTATATGGAGACTTAGTTAAGTAAAAATCTGATACACAGATTAATGCACTAGCCAAAATGTTTGTCTGCTTGATTATAAATTTACATGGGTTGATTTCAAAGTTGATTAATGTGCATGCAATAGCAATATTAAGTATGGAGAATGGTGTAATGGGGACCTTATTGTATTTTGGTAGATGAAAATTTTACAGAGTTGACATCTACACCCCACTGTGTCTCTGTTGGCCACGTAGACACCCCGCTCTCCATTCCTAAAAAAAGTTTTTCTCTCACCCTCAGGAGCAACGTCGGTCAGAGAGAGCCGAGCAATTGAGAATCCGGACTGAGAGGGAGAAGGAACGCCAGAACAGGTTTGCTGTAAGTATATCAATGTGATGACCATTTTATAATAATTTTTTTTTTCTGCAGTTACAAGGTTTTTACACCTGGGGGCACTGTGTGCCAAATAAATTGCAGATTAACTGCATCAAAGTTCAGGTGAAAATAAACTGGCCCCTTTCTCCCTGTGTTTCTAGGAGGAGAAAGCGAGGAGGGAGGAAGAGGAGGATTTGAAGAGAGCCACCGAAGACGCCAAAAAGAAGAAGGTTCTGTCCAGCGTGCACTTCGGAGGGTACCTGCAGAAGGTAAAGGAGCGCTGTCAGAGACTCCAGGTGTGCTGTACTCTATAAGAACTGTACTCTTCTGAACATCCACCAACTGTAGGGTGGTCAAAATACTTAGAGGGCTTTTGAAAAACTCTTTATTTCACGGATTGCATAAAATAGCATCAGGACAAATGTGTTAAAGGAAAGTGGAGGTAGTTCGGTCATCACTTGTAAGTAGCTATATAAAATCCATGCTACAGATCCCTAATGTTCAATGCAATGGATTATAACGTTTTTTTTACTAAAAAAAAAAATCTGTTTTCAACAGAATTGTATTTTGCAAATACACTAACCCTAAAATGATTAAGACTTTAGGAATTGTAAGGGTTAGGGTTAGGGTTAGGGTTAGGGTTAGGGTTAGGGATAGGGTTAGGGTTAGGGTTAGTTGGTGTAGAGTGCTGTGCTGCAGTCCTGATCAGACCAGACCCCAGACACAGCAACACTGGTTTGATTGCAGACAGAGAGGAGGACTGGAAAGAAACAGACTGAGAGAGAAAAGAAGAAGAAGATCCTGAGCGACCGACGTAAGTCGCTGGACATCGATCATCTGAATGAGGAGAAACTGAAGTAAGTCAATCACGGGACAAGATTAGTGAAGGTCTTCACATTACAGGGTCTAAAAGCAGCAGCAAGCAATCTAGGAGCTCTTTACAGGTCTCAATCAAGAAGTACCATCTACTGTAGTTATCGAACCTCTTTATTTCCATCATAGTCGTGAAGGGAAAACTATCAGTAATGATATACAACTAGTACCACATACAGAAGTTGGGCTTTTCAGCTTTTAAATGAACTAGTTTGGACTTGTATATACTGTAACTACACCTTCCTACTATTTAACACATGTACTTTTAACAGAATAATCAGGGAAATAGCTTTGTTAAATACAGATTGTTGATCACAGAATTGTGCGTGAAGTTCAGTTATTAGTAAATGACACCTACAGTGTAGCTTCGTGTGGTTAATGTGCCTGTATTTTGAAATGTTCTCTATAATATTATATATTTTTTGATATTTATATATTGAAGTGTTCCCTGTGCACAAGAACACACTAATGGTATGATAACACGCAAAAAAAAAAAAAAAACTGCTTGTGAAATGTTTCGTTGATGTGGCTCTTGAATTGCTCGGTGCTCTACCTCCGATCCCCAGAGAGAAGGCTGACGAGCTCCACCGATGGATTTTTGACCTGGAGGCCGAGAAGTTTGACTTGCTTGACAAGTTCAAGAAACAAAGATATGAGGTGAGGCCCAGCCGACAGCTCCTCCATTCCACTGCTTCCTTTGTTTTCTGTCGAGAGCCGCTGTACTCATTTGAAATTCTGTTCTGTTAGTTTTCTGTTTGCTCTGCAGCGTGTGAGTATTTACAAGCATCAAAACCAGACAAGCACTGACACAGAACATATTTTTAAAACAACATCAGTTTAGTACAGAAGACAATGGTGATCGTGGGCAGGACATATCATAAAGGGAGCAACTGTGGTAAAGCAAAGCAAAAAAAAAAACGGGTTTCAGAGTTGCCAATTTCTAGAGGCTAGGGCGGTTACTGGAAATGACATTACATTGTGAAACACGTTCGTACAGAACAGATTGTTCCTTCTGAAAGGGTATGCGTTGACCGCATGACAAAGCTGTCATACTATTGGTAACATAATCCTATCCATTATCACTCACCTAAATACTGTACTGTGTGTTATCTCCTAACAAAGAAATCATCATAGATGACATTGAAAAATACCCCCATTCAAGCGAACCGGTGCTGCGTGTCACAGTGCTGTAGTTTTAATACAGACTTATACCTGTGATTCTAACCAAATGGTAGCTCAGACTATTGTAAATGTATCATTTTTCTTCCAGATTAATGTTCTGAGAAATCGAGTTAGTGACCACCAGAAAATGTAAGTAGTAAACCTCGACTTTGCATTGCAGTCTTGTGTTCCTCCGCTACAGACAGACCCTGACTTACTGTAGACATAAGCTCCTGCTAATTTGCTCTACAAGCGCTTCACTGTTTTTCCTCTCCCTGTGTTTCACATTGCTGTTGGATTATGTTTTTTTTTAATTTCCCAGTTTGAGAATCTCAAATAAAAAAAAAAAAAAAATCAGTTGTGCTTTTTAATAGCCTCAATTCTACCAATAAATGTTTGAGGACTCCCATGAAAAGAGATATATACCTCAAGTATTCTTTATCTTAATTAAATGTGTCATCAATAATCATCACTTCCTGCTTTGACACCATCACAACAAACATGACTTCCTGCTGTTTTACATCCCCATATAAGAACAGACTACAGTCCCGCCCAAAAGCACTGCCGTGTCCCAGAATGCACTGTAGAATGTACAGCAGCATTCTATTGTGTTACAAGTGCTACCATGATATTTTTATATAGGTCATTTCCTGTTACCGCCACTTCTACATACTGGTCCTAGCTCCATGTTATTATCTAACATCTTGTCATTATTAATTTTTGGTTTGGGGTCATGACACTTGCTGTTTCTCTTCATTATTAATTCACATTCAGTGTTCTGTGTTCTGTGTTCTGTGTTCTGTGTTCTGTGTTCTGTGTTCTGTGTTCTGACATGGTGCTGTACTTGTTTCAAGTGTGTTCAGATTTGCTACAGCAATGAATTGAAGTCTGCTAACCTTACACTTGTCATTCTGGCTCTAATGAAGTAATGGCCATGCGACTACACCAAAGAGAATTTGGAGCCAAATTATCAAGAGACATGAGAAGGGAGTTTCCGCTACCAGTCTTGTGTTGCCATTTCCTTTTTGTTTATGCAGCACGAAAGGTGTCCCTAGAGGGAAAGGCAAGGTTGCCGGTCGCTGGAAGTAGATGCAAGGCCCCTCCAGCTGGGAGAGCCACAAGCCTGCCTTTAAAATGAGACCACTCCAGTCTCCTTCACTGTGTTAGCTCTAACTCTAGCAGCCTGCAATTAACACTGTAATTAACTGACTAGTGTGTCTCATACCATTGTATTACTACTGTTTAGGATGTCAAAATATGAAAAGTTAACACATGAGGTACCGATCCACCATTGTAGCAGCCATTTACGAGTCTCAGGGAAGAAGCGTCAATGGTGTGGCATTGCCACTGTATTTCTGTTGAAGAGTGTTTGGTAAGTGCATGGAATGCTTTATGGAACTTTAGAATACTGGTTTTGATTTGTTCTGAAGAAGCCATTAATAGCTGAATTCAAGCTGCATGAGTTGAATTGAGGGCTCGTAAACCCAGCTGGTCTGCAGTGAGATGTGGCTTGTTGTGCTGCATCGTTCGAATACCTTACCAATGCTTTCATAGCTTTGCCCTCCCGGTTACCATCATGCTTTGGGGGCACACATCATGATTAAGGCTGTATTTATCTCAGATTTCATGATTTCCGTGCAATGTACCCTTTGTCGTGTAATATGTAGTTCCCTGTGAAAAGTCCCATTTCTGAAAGAATAGTATAAATGTACATTGCTTCAAAATAAATAAAGCAAACCTTTGCCTTATTGACTCACTATCAATTTATGAATTTATGATTCAATGAACTACATAGAGGAGAGCGGCATGATTTCTTTAAAATGTCTTCAACTGAGAAGACACTGAGCTGCATCAAATATGGGAAATCTTTCTGCTAAAGATCGCTCTGCCCAGTACAAGAAGAGGACATTTCACATGTCTGTTTTTATTAGTACATTTTGTTTGTTTGATAATTCAGTGATGGTGAAAATTGAATGTTTTTATCAGGTGAACATAAAAAAACGAAATATTCTACAATTTAGCATTTACTGTTTTTCAAGTAAGCTTTGACATGTTTAAGAATATTTGCTGTATAATAACTCAGGAGAATATGATTCATTTGGAAAGTGACAACGCAACATATATATGCTTCAATACATTGTATGTTTAATCATGAAATAGCTTAAAATACCTATTTCTAGACCGTGAAATGCAATGAAACATATACCATGAAAAAAATACAGCCCTAATCCTCAACTTCACTTTGTACGCCTTTGGTAATAGACCCAGGGAAAAAATGAATTACACAGCGCCGTGCCAGCATTCTCACAGCTCCAAGTTCCTTAAAGGAATTAGAGGTGGTAATATTTGAGGAATGGGCATCTCTCTGTCGAACAATAGAAACGCTCACTGGCTGAGTTTCAAGTGTTGCGTCCATTGCGTGTGATGTGCTGAAAAGCTGGCTTTCCTATAACTTTTCTCACACACCGCCCAGTTATTCACACCCCAATCACAATGCTGTCTATACCAACCTTGTTTCAATAAACAATTTGAAGATGACATATGTAAAACCAGAAAACGCCTTTCCAGTCGATGTGAATCACATGTCAACTGACTGCGGCTAAGTTATATAACGTCAAATGTCTGCATGAGAGGGAATGTCTAAATAAATCTGTTTGCAAGTGAAGCTTTAAATTTGTGTTGGTCATTTTACCTGGAGAGTGTAATTAGTTAATTACCTGGGTTACATTAAAGCAGTAGGGTTCTGTAAAATATAACGTTACATGCCCCCAAGTGTTGCTACAACTGTTTGAAATAACTCTAAACTCTGTTTCAAAGCTTTTATGAAAATGTCTGCTTTAGTGCACTGGGGTTTGAGATCTGTCCTCTAAATCACTGCAGGAACAAGTGCTCTGTTTTTTTTTCTGTTCCGCACCACATCATGGATCATTACTGCCATTTGACACTGTGGGCAATAATCCTTACACTGTCAGAGCACTAGAGTGGACATCTTGAAAAGAGCTTTGAAACAGACTTGAAAGTTATAAAGTGTAAAAAGTTGTCTGGGTGTTAACAATGAAAAGAAAATGACAGGTACGTCATTTAAACAGGCGTAGTCACATGTGGGGATGTGTAAGGCGATATTTTTTCCAAACCCACTACTAACTCTTTATTGTACAGCTATGCCCAAAGGTTTGGCATCACCTAGAATTTTAGGATTGAGACATCATTTAAAAACAAAAAAAACAACAAAACTTATTGATAACATCATGTAATCAAAGAAACTACAAAATGATATTGCAAAGTCTACCGGAAGCCATAATAATGGTACAGTACTTCATGCTAGATTTCAAAATGTCAATTTTTGTCAGTTTTTTTTTTTTTTTTTGTTAATTTTATAACAAACTACAAAGCAGTATGTAATTCAGTATGTTATCGGGACATTATTCAGCAGGTTTCATTCGACTTTATGAAACAACATTAGTTCATTCTATAGGGGGATGAAAAACCTTTTGGCCATAGCTGTACAGTGCAGCTGAAACACTTGTCAGCTCTCTTTGAAGCTTCGAATTAGACTTTGTGAGTGAAACTCTGAAACAGGCACCTCTTGTTGTGATGAGTTGGGTGTGACCTCTTCATTGTCACAAGGCGTTTCCGTGTCTGTTCTTGTCAGTGTCTCTGGGTGTTCCACATGCAGCAATTCACAGCAGCACATGATTTCTATCTTTCCGCGGTTTGCAACCAGATCAGCTCTCGGTTTGAGTGCCTGATCTCAGACCCATGATGCATCAGGCATAGTTAACAACCATGGAGATTTCCTAAAGGGGGTAATTCAATTAAATACAAATGATCCCACTCAAATGAAATGGCACCCTCCAATAGGAAAGTTACAGTAACACTCTCTGGTTATTTGCAAGCGCTGTCCCTGCCTATGTGTGGATTTGCAGCTATGCTCTGTGTCAATGAAATTTATTTTTACAGTGTTGTTAACCACAACTAGATCAACATACCTGTGACTGATGTTATTTCATGATTTTTGTTTGCTGGCTGTTGCTGCACGAATATCCATGCAATTACCACGGTATAGTCATTTATAAGTAATTACATATGGTACTGACTCCAGTAGCTAACATGTAAGAGCATAAAACCTCACCCAGTTATTACCATGTTATTACATAGTTATGAATGCCATGTAATTTAAAGTACTTAACCAACTGAGTGGCTTAACCAAAACTGTCAAGGACTATAATCCCATTTGTACATATTAGCAGATCAATCAACTGAGTAAAGAATTGTCAAGAACTATAATCCCATTCGTACATATTAACAGATCAATACCAAAGCTGCTTACAGTCTTCTCAGCCCAGCAAATATTTCCTTAGTTGATAATGCTAGCAATCATATGATTTTATTTTTCAACCAGTTGTTTCAATGGGGAAGTGATTAACTTCAGAATCACTTCCCCCCACCCCACCCGCATGGTTTTATATTCCTGCTGAAAATGTTTACTGTTTCCAAAAATGTTGCTTTATTTGCCCAAATGAATTATTATTATTATTATTATTATTATTTTATTTTACATTAATAATAATATATAATAATAATAATAAATCCCCTTGCCTGTTTATGTAATACAGGCTACATCAGTCAAGCGCCCTTATATTGGTAACAAAAAGTGACATATCTCTTTTTCCCCCATAGAAGCTTTGTTCACAAGATAGTAATTATGAAAATGAAAAAGAAAACCATATTTGAATGTATATGTAAACATGTTTTCAGCTTTAAGCACAGGGTGGAGTAAGATGTGTCTTTACTTGAATTTCAGTTTGCACACTGGTCTGACCACTTTCTAAACAGACTCTGTATACTCTGGAGTAAAAAGAATACTCTGAGGTCCTAACACGATAGCACCCTCCCTGTCACTTCATTGCAGTGCTGTTATAAGAAAGTCACATACCATCACTGCACATTCAATCTATCAAGAGCTAATTACAAAACCGATCTGCCATGTAAACCTTTCCTTTGCTCAAACCTGAACGGCCGCTGTGGAAACTGGGCTGTGTGTTTCTATTATAAACGCTGTGGGGTGGTGGAATTTTAAAATCCATTGCGTGAGAAACTGTATCTGCCTGTGAGTCAAAAGTGATTGATTATTGGCACCTGATCTGAAGGTATTTGTTTAATGAAAAACAAACTGTTTAAATGCTTAAGGGCACATCCCATAATATACTACAATTAAAGCTGCAGGCATGAAAAACACTGTTCTGATATTTGATTAACATTCGTAAAATGTCAAACGTCATTTTTTTTTTTTTTTTTTAACTAAAACTGGGTAGGTCTGGAAGCATAGATTATAAAATAATTACATTGATACAAAGCATCATTGACAGCTAGTTTAAACGGATCAGCCAAATTGTCTTATATTACTAATAGCCATTTAGATCGGATCAGTTCAAAAGGAACCTTGATCCACAGTAGATGTTCACTAGATGGTGCTGGACATTCATAAGAAGGTAAGGGGACAGAAAAAAAGAAAATGTAATCTGAAGAGCCTCCATGTAGCCATTGGTAAAGTGGCACCATTTTTTAACATGGGGACGCATTGTGCTGCTGCTGATGTCTCTGTGGGTGTTTTTCTGCTTTGGGTTTTCTGCTGGTTTTATAATGGCATCCCATTTCTTTCCCCCTGCGCTCCCAGCTTCTGCTTTCTGCTTTGTCAGAACTGTCTGGATGGAGATGCTCCGTTGTGCGCTGTAAAATCTCTTTATTGCCTGCTCTGCTCCTAAAACTGTTGTAACAAGATCAAATGCAACCCATGAACGAAATAGTCCTGACATTTCTGTTTTATAGAATAACAAAATAAAGACCCAGCATGTGCGAATTGTGGGTTGTATCTGCATTCCGTGAAACGGCTGAATTTAGATGAGGTAATAGCAGACTGGCAGATTCATGATCACATTCCACCCCAGAAAAAATATTATGGATAATTGAGGACTCATACAGTGCACTTTAACTTGGACCGCAGGGCTCAGAGAGGGCTGTTTTTCCCTTTAAATCTCATGTAATGTGAGGGAGACTCAAAAGCAACTTATTTTAGGTGACGAGTGGAATGAGTTTGGGGATCTCATGCATGGTGAGATGGGCCACAATTGGTGAAAACCCAAAACAATATTGTCATGCCATTCTGCTGTTCAAATCAGATGACCTTTGGGATTGAGGTTCACCGTTCAGGTCTCTTGATTTAACACATTGCAGTGGGCTCTCATTCTTGTAGTTCTTAAAGAGGATGAGGCAGATACAGATCTGACTGTGTTGCCCAAACTGTCTGGTGAACCTTGAGTTATATCATTGTTATGTCTATGTTAAGTGTAACGGGCAGTGTTGTGTGATACACAGCCGTCTCGGATTCTGTCCCCTTTAGGGGAGATGGGAGGATGTTAAAAGCTCTAAAACAACAAGTACAGACGTGGCTTTGTGGTTAAGACCCTCGTTTACAGTGTGTGAGGTTCTTCAATCCAGCCTGTTACATATGGGTCAAAGAACTACACAGACCACAGCTTCCTTTGTCAGTAAGATATAGCTGAAAACAAACATATTTCCCAAGTGAGGGACACCATTTACAATAGTGCATTGTCCAAACACAATATGCACAAAAGATATTCCATTTAACAAGCATATAAACCCTGCAGCTATGATCAAAGGTTTTACATCACCTTTTAGAATGAACTGATTTTGCTTCGTAAAGTCAAAAGGAACTTGATGACACAAATTCATTCACGTTTAACTCATTTATAAGCCATTTTGTTTTCTTTCTTTTTGGTGCTTGTTAGTTAAATACTCAGGAAAGCCATTGCCACCTGGGAACCAAAAAACTAAAAAACAAACAAACAAACAAACAAAAAACAACTCAGGAATCCAGGTGTTGGTAAAGCTTGTTGTCTGCTTAAATAATAATATCTAATACTACCTAATAGTGACCTTGGATAAAGGTGTCACCTAAATAAACAAATGCAGTTTGTATGAATGAACCAATCAGCATTGAGGCAGGCTGGACAGGTACAGGGAATGCAACATTTTAAATTGTCACTATACTCCACTTGAGTATTCTTCAGTAAGTCAATTATAAAGAATATCAATGATGTGTGAAGATGACGGCCTAATTTAATGTAGGTGTCCCAAGCTGTCATTGACTGGGCTCATTACTAAAGTACTCAAGCTCTGTTCTACTGTAAAACTTGTTCTCAATATAACCTCTGTGCGAAACTAGACACAGAACGCATATTGTGTTACCTCTATATTGACAATCACAGAGACATGTCAATTGAAAGAAGGCGTGTGTATTACAGTATTGTTTTCAAACATGTATTACCGCCCCACAGTATGTTCAGATAAGCTGTGACCTATTCACTTTTGAATGTGGTGTAATCGCGGCTGAGTAGTTTTCAGTATGTGACTGCTTTGTGGTTTGGCTGTGTGCAATTCATATCTGCAATGTGACTTTGGTTTTCCGCTGGAACCCATTCAGCATGTCAGGTTGGCAATGTTCATTGCAGCAGAACCAAAGAGGCAGCAAAAAAAAAAAACAGTGTTTATTTTTTTATTGTGTTTTTTTCTTAAACATTTTTTTTTATTTTGACAAATTGGTTTTCTACATCAGCATAATAAAGACATCAACATGCATTTCTGTTCCTTACAATGACACACACAATACATTTTCATTTCAAACAGCTACACACGAATGAACATCTTTTAACACCATAAAAGCTTCTGCCTTTTATAAAACAATGTTTGGATTTCATTAGCTGAGTATAAGAGACCCCTGTTTTTGAACTCGACTATTGCTGTTAAGAGCAGCTCAGACACCCAAGAACAAATCAAAAATTGTTAGCTTCAAAATGCAGGTACACTAACTATGTGTAGTTACCAATACTAATATGCCCTTACTAATATTTGGCTAACCAGTAAATTTCCAGTGGCAACTTTTGTCCACAGTTAAAAACCAAGTTGCATGAATGACGATCATTATCATCATGCTGTTTAATGCAGCAGAGAATCATTCAGAACAGATACATTGAGATGTTTCACTGGCAGGACAATGAGCTTGTTCTATAGGGACAATAAAACCCTGTATGTAAACCCCAAATAACAATGTTACAAAATAAAAAACAATCCTGTTTAATTAAGATACAATGCAAAAAAAAAGCTGAGCAGGACAATCATGTCAGTGATGACAATATATATTCTCTGCTTCTGTTGCACAGAACAAAATCAGAACGTGCATTAAGTCCAAAGTCATTCCACATTTAAAAAGGTAAGTAGGAAGAAATGTCATTTTAACTGCTTTAAAAATAAAAATAAAAAGTATTTTATGATGTTTGCACTCATTCAAGGTTCTAGATTTTGTTGCTGTAACAGTAAGTTCTTGACATTTGTCTCTATGTATGGAGTGCTGGGACTAACATTGCGTTCCAATCATGTGAGAATATAACCTTTGAACTGACTGAGTAGGCGGGGCTAGCAGAGTTGAAAAGTCACATGATTCGATTGGAATGAGAAAGGCTGTTTAGTCCTGGCACACTGGATTCACCAGGCGAGCTCCAAAACAGGTCAAGGCAGATTGAGAGAACTGTTATATAAACCAGTGGGAATAACAGAGCACATAAATGAGTGCAAATGAGTAAGATGCTAATTTGCAATTATCTTTGCGGTGTGTGTGAACCGGAAACCGAGAACACTATCTTGGCTCTCAGTGGAGCAGGGAGAGCACAAGCAGTGACTATCTGAGCTTCCCCACATTGCCCCATGTCTGCCCTGTGCAACCCTCTTAGTAGATAAGGGGGCAGTTCAGTCTCCATTTGCACAGAGACTGCAAGTGCCTTTGGGTGTCAATTGCACCAAATGGTGGTTTTGCGATTTGAACTTCCCCTTAAGGGCGAAGTTGAGACCAACAAACTCACTTAACCCAGGTTAATACATTTAACCTATTGTGCCACCTAGCTACCAGCCTTTTTCCTTAGCTTGAATAATACCTCGACTTCAGCTGCAGAATGTATATCATGTAGTACAAAAAGACACATTTAGCATTTCATCTAATGTAGAAAAAGGAACAATACATTTAATTGACAATACAATCACCCCCCCCAACCCTGAACATACACGTTTGTATTTATTTTTTAAAACATTAAGCAAACAAACAAGTACTTAACCACAACACCCTTTAAAAAGTAACTGCAATACATTCATTGGTATCATTTAGACACGGCTGTCTTCTGTTCTAAAAGATTCAAACCATGCTTCCTAGAAAGAATATATCTAAAAAAAAACAAAAAAAAAAAAAATGAAGATTGAATTTGACATGCAATCTATATATATATATATATATATATATTGCATATATTATATATATCTATAATATATATATATATATATATATATATATATATAATTTATATATAAGTTGTCGGACCAATACAGACTATAATATAAATATATATATATATATATATATATATATATATATATATATATATATATATATATATATATATATATATAAACTGGGAATGAATATGTTCAAGTTTGATGAACATGACTAAATCATAGTTATTACCTGTTTGGCCAGTTCCCCACACATAGCCTCATCACATCACCCCCTGCAGGGTTTTATAGGCTGAATTGGTGATGTCATTCACAAAGATATTTTTGTTCACCCCTTGCTGCAAAACACAAAAAAACAGAGAATTTTTGAAGAGATGTGGAGATGCATTATTTATAGCACTACATGTATTTTGTACAACAAGTGACTCTCAATTATTAACACCGTCCTGAATTCAGATCCCACGCTGCTGAAACCAGAGAAAGCCTGGAGTGGGTTGTCTTGTTTAAGGTAAAGTGTTGCAACACAAGGAAGCCCTTGAGGTGAAGTTAATCTTCCAACGGATACTCTGAGAGCCCGTGGGGTCTTAAGCACTGACACAGGTGGAAGTGTCTAAACACCACGCAGTGTTTTCACGTTTCTTTTTGGATTGATTCTGTTAACTCTTGAAAGTTGCGTGCTAATCGTGAATGTCTTTCAACGCTTCATTTGAATAAAACGCTGAACTGCATTGGGTTTGCTTGATAAGAGTTACAAAACAAAACATTGTTGCATTAAAATAGTTCGTAAAGCTTACCTTTCTTACAACTACAATTATTACAAAGAGCTGAACAAACCACGGGGGACACAACACCACACAAATGATACAAATGGGTTGGATAGCATTTTAGTTTTCCTTTATAATACACAATTCATGTCATTTCATCTTTTGAGCATTAATCCCAGAATCAGGCGAGGCTTCAGGCATTGACACTATCAAAAATAAACTAATTTTGTCTGTGTGTTTGAGGACATTTTAAAAAAAGTGTGTTTGCTCTACAGTTTAAACACAAAGAGAGGGAGGTGCTTGCCCTTAGGCAATGTTGATAGTGTGCTTTGTAAGGTTACATGCAGGTCTGTCAATCTTTAACCAGAGGGAAGCTATTTAAGGTTAAGTAAGGAAGGGCATGTGCTGAGGAAACGTGCATTACGTAACAGGAGAGCAAAGGATTGCTTCTAGACATATCACCCTAGATTCTCATGTCAAGGCTGGAAGAACTCCGGTGACTGCCAGCAGTGCAGGATATGACATGGTATTGGGGGTTTGGCCCGGGGGAATCTCTCTCCCTTCCTGGCCTCAAACCATTCAATACCCCAGCATGCTGTTCAATCAATCCTTTACTAAATCCAGTGACTACACAGCGAGATCATTTCTAACAGGGATTAATTGTAATGGGTAATGGTGAGGCTTACAACAGCAATTACAATTAGAGGACACTGTCATTGGAGGTGATCATAAACTAAATATTAGACTTCAGACTGTTCAGCCACTCCAATGACAGTATTTCCATGGGCTTGGCTGTCCAGAATTTACTGTAGTGTGATTGACGTGCCTATAAAAAAAGGTGCAGTTCTGTGGTGATGGTTATCTGCAGTAACCGTAGCGTTTCCAAGCAACACAAGTGACCCCAAAACCAGCAGGCTAAGCCAGCACATCTGAACTGATGCCAAAACTGACCATGCAGGTGTGTTCTTTACCGTAGTATTATAATGGCTGGGATGCAATGCATTGCTGCAGATCAGTTTCTTACGAGGTGAGGAAAGGGGCAAAGATTCTGTATTGCATGTGGGTGCTCCCGGAGCTTAAGGCGGTTCTGCGTCCTGTTTTAATAATAATAAAAAAGGCCAGCGATAGACAATCAGCTTCCATATTAACAACGGCAATGTAAACAGACCTGCCTGTGGAAACACAGAGCAGATGCATTCTTGTGCCCGAGATTTCAAGCAAGCAGCTCAGATACAAACCAGTCATGTAAGATTCCTGGTTTGTAATGCACCAAATCAAACTGTCTGGTAGACGCAACAAACCTGTACACCTGTACACAGACACCAGCCCCCCCTTCTGAATGTGCTACTGATGCTTCCAGAGCTACAGATCTTTGCACCTGCAGCATTTCTCTAATTCTGCAATGCCGATGTGTTTACATCCAAGGGTATCAATGTGTTGAGGATTATCATTAATTACAAGCTTATTTGCTTTCATAATTGACTGTATTAAGACATACAGTGTACAGTGCTTCTTTCATTCCTGGAGAAATGTTTCAAATCTTTTAAAAATGTCCTATAAACATACAGTACGAAATACAATAAAAACAACAACATTGGATTGACCCTCTCATCTTAACCATTTTCCAGATATGTGGTATAATAACAATCACTTAGTTAAACCTCAATGATACTACCATGTCTTTTATCTGTTTTAAAAGAAAATGTCAGTAACCATTTACTAGTGGATGCTGGCATCATGTGTGCTTTCTAGTTTGAAGCAGCCTTCCACAGTACAAACTTAACAGGCAACACAGTGAGATACGTGTTCATATTAAATGCATATGTGTGTTTAGCAGCTAAAAACAATTCCTTGCTAGTGAATGGCTCATGTTGTGTCACAGTGGCTCCTACCTTTTTAAAGAAACTCTGAAGCTCCTTCTGCCCCCAGAGGTCATACAGCAGGATGGCGGCGGCTTTGCTGGATTTCGGGGAATATCTGAAAGGAAACGAGACGCCCTCTTACAATTATGCTTTGATAACCATGACATCTGTGCGGCCCCCAAACCTGTAATCAGTTTTGTAATGCAGCACCTGACTTTGTATAAATAGACTTACACAGGCATACTTTGCATTGCAAATGCAAACAGATATCCCTGGGCCTGTAAAACTGAGATGCAAAATCTGAGCAGTGTGCATAAAGTCTGGCTCTCCTGGTTGCAATTCAGTTGTAGTACTTTCCTGGCAGAGGAAAGAGCGTTGATAACAGATAAACAGACCTCGCTGCAGATTTCTACCCCCACTGATGCACTTTATTAAGTATCTAAATGAAACTCTTCAGAAAAGGATCATCACAATCTAAGGCTCAAATTTAGAGAACAGTTACAGTAACACTTGATAAATGAATCTCTACTAAGTAAACATTTAATAACGATGCAAGCTACTATTGTCATTCATATAAAAATAGAACAGAGAATATCCTGAAGTTTGCATATTTAATAAGAGTTCAGTCATCCCATTCCTATGCCACTGCATTGTTGTTAAATCAGTCAAATATGAAGCCATGCCATACCCGTTTCTGCTGAGGTCGCAGAGCGTGGACAGCACACTGTTGCCCATTACTCCCTTGGCTGACTCAGGGTTGGAGACCACGAGGTTGCGGATGGTGTGGCAGGCTGCGGCCATCATGTCGTCTGAGCAGGCCGTGTTGTGTGCTCCACTGGTGAGGACCTGCGTGATGTCAGGCAAGATCTGACGACCTGGCAGGGGGACAGTGGCGAAATGGGTCATGGCTTTGTCCATGGGTTTGCCTGCTGAACTGAGAATTTTTTTTGGGGGGGGTTCACTCACTCATGACGTTCTGCAGGCTGGGGTTTCGGGACAGGTTGCCCAGCAGCGACATGGCAGTCTTCTGGACGCCTGGGTTACTGGACTTGAGGAGCCGCGATACCTCTGGTAGCCCGTTGAGCTTCTGCACAATGGTCTGGCTCATCACATTGGACACCTGCAGCCAGAGGGAGATACTGCAGTAACCAGAAAAAGAAGTCTCCCAACCTTAATAGGGAGTTGGTTTTAAAATATTGAACCCATACAGGATATTGAAGTTTATTTCCTCCCAGTCCCCCGGGTCCCGTCTCTTACTATTCCGTTGTTGGCAGTGATGTTCTGCAGCGCCCCGGCACAGGCCTCCAGTGTTGCATCCTTCTTGCTCTTTCCCATCAGTGACAGGTACGTCTGCATGGTCTTGGAGTTGAACAGCCAGCCCATCCCTTTGGGGTTGCTGTCCTCCAGGATAGGGGGAGCAAAGGAGTTCTGGAAATAAAAAAATAAAAAATAGATACCAACAAACCAGATTTATCACTTTATATATATATATATATATATATATATATATATATATATATATATATATATATATATATATAGTTTGCTTTAATAAAACTAATCATTCATGCTGTTAATACTTATTTAACATTATCTGTATATGTGCATTAGCCTTGTTTATTAAAGATAAGATGCGGTTGCACATTTCGCACAAATAATGGCAGTTGGTCTTAATCCCAACCTATGAATAGATTTGATAAAGAATACTGAATCACACACTATGTGACTCTCCAATGCACCACTGTACCCAGTGTAACTAACCCAACCACTTCCACTACAGCTACTGAACCCACTGATTTAACCGCTAAACCGCTGGGTAGGACAGCGAGGTGGTGGCAAACACATTCCAGGCCAAGCGTTTTAATGTTTTCTTTCTCATCATAATTAACACGCCAGCCTCCTGCTCACCTCCTGGGAGATCTGGCTGCTGCGTGGGCTGAAGCAGCCCATGGACGAGGAGTCGTTGGTGGAGAGGTCCCGGGTCGGGGAGCTGGCCAGGGAGCTGATCTGGCTGAACTGGGCAGGGGCCTCCTGCTCCAGCTGGTACGACAGGTTGTGTAGAATGCAAACGCAGTTCTCCACTGACTGACAGGGGGAAAAGAGACAGTGTCAAAGACTGAACAAGTGGGAGATTTTGAATACCTGCGTGACTGTGCAGGGCTGGGCAGGGAAACCAGCATGGCTGGTTAAATATGAACTGCCTGTAACAAAGCTTAGTGATCATTCGGGCACTGTGAAACCAGCCATAGGATGTGTATTGGTTTATATTAGTAGAATACAGTTTAAGATTCACAGTTTTTACATATTGATAGATAGAGAGGTACTGAGAAATAGACAGATGGAATGGTGAGTGGGTCTTTACAGTATACTGAGATGGTAAATAGGAAAGTGGTAACTGCCTAAAACAGAGAGGAGACTTTCTACAGACAAGAGGAACAATAATTTGTGATAAATGCAAATATTGACAGAAACATAACAAGCTATAAGTAGGGCATGATGTGTACTTATTCTACCCCATTTCCCTATTGTTACTTTAACAATAGAAAAGAATTTTGCAAAGCTCATAGAATTTAATTTATCATTGAACTCTCTGTCTAGCAAAACAAGCCATCAAAGAAAAACACTGTTTCACCAAGACCACTCAAACGATTTACCTTCAGCCTCTTGTAGCCACATGACCCCTGTTATTTTTACACACCTTTTTAATTTAAGCAGATTATTTCAAAGAAGAAAACAAAAGCAATGTCAGTACCATGCACTGTTTTGCACATAAAATGCAATTTAAATATTGATCAATGGATTTTCTCTTTCAGACAAGGAAGAAATCAATGATGATGGTGATTATGGTATTAGCATCATTCTGCATACCACAGATTAATAACTGTAGTGTCAGGCAAGTTTCAACAGCAGAGAAGCTGGAATATATCCCTACAGCCAAATATCTTCTTTCAGATACAACTGGGTGGCTAAAATATGTACAAATGTAATAAATAGACTCCATGGAAGTACAATGCATCCTGACTGTTGTAACGCTGATTTTTTGAGCCTGGGTGATGATGTTAAAAGCATGTTGAATCTAACAGTGGCTCCCACATTGCCTACCTTGTCATCGGGACGGTCAGCGCTCATGCAGACCTGGACGTAGCTGACCAGAGAGTCAATCAGACCCCGGCAGCTGCGCATGGCGTCGCGGTCACTCTTGTTTGCCGAGCTCAGGTTTCTATGGGGGGAGAGGAACGAGGAGACACACAAGGCCATCAGTGAAACCGACAGAGACGCCCACTGCTCAGGTAACAAGATATACCACTACACTACAGGCATCCTCCGTGTGGTCTGAATTTTAGGGTTCTACTGTACAACACACATACTCACAGCAGTGTCAGTTTCAGAAACACATAGGACATGATGGTCCACTAGTTATATTGAGTGGTCAAAGTTATGAAGGATCCACAGCAGAAAGTGTGTGTTCATAAGTTACCCTCCAGAAAGTATTGATTAGGACATCATGCGTGCCAGTACTTGGAGGGTATTGAAAGAAAGTCATTTCAGGGGAGCTATAAATATTTTAGCTAGTGTCACTCTGTTGAGAAAACTTTGCCATGACCCATAAGGACACCTGTCTGTTCATAGCTTTGCAATTCTGTACAAACGAGATTTGGTAAAGACTGCAGCTTATCAAGTAGCTGAGTAAACACACAGAGATCACATGTAGCTTCACATAAATGGGACTCCAAGTTGTTTCCAATTAAAAACAGACACTAGAGTAATATGTATAATCTGTGTAATTGCTATTTCAAGGAATAGGTGTTTTGATAATGGGTACAAAATGTGACCATTTCTATCCTTTATAAAAAAATGTAAAAAAATTCCAAAAAATCAGTGGCCTATCTTTAGCAACATCTGATTTGGGAAGCTGTTTGCTAGCGGATATCGAATCGTTTCTAATTGGCTGCTGTTTTTAATTGGAGTGGATAGTTCATTTAAGAGCGAATTCATTTGAACAAACATTCCACCCATCCTTGTTTCCAAAACAAGACGACTTTCTCACGGGTCCAATAGGCTTCTCTGTTGCACCGCTCATTAATCTCAACACTGATGTCAGGAGATCTTTCAGCTGGTGTACTCTGTGTTTACACAAGGAGATTCTCAAGGAGCTGGTTGCTTTGGTAAAATAACCAACCACAGCATAGAGCTTTCTTTTAGAATCACTTAAGCTGTCTTTCTGACTGAGCGTTTGAAGGTACCGATTGCCTTCTTCTAAGCCTTATCCAATGGAATTATTCCAGTCCAGGTTTGCCATGTCCTTAATAGTGAATCTTTTAAAACCTGCCTTGATATTCCAATGCAGATACTGTACAAGCAAGTGCCTGCTCCACTTATCATCTGCGCAGAACTCAGCCAAAGCCCCAGGAGAGCTTTAGGTGGCAAGATCCAATGGTATGGGAAGGAAACACCAGTTCTGGAATGTGGTTCGATTAGAAGTTTACTGGAACAATTAAACGATTGATGGCTGTTTCATAACCTGGTCAAGGTTTTAATTGGTTTGACTTAATAATTAGGGACATGGTCAGAACAAAGACCTGGGCAGAAATTGCTTACCCCTGTTTCATGTCATCTCCTCCTGGTTTCAATGGCCTCAGCTACCTCACCCCATCCTGCCCTGGCTCAATCTCACATGGACCATGAATTCTCCAATCCACCTACAAACTACTGATGTCTAGCATTGCCTTAGCTGGAGAGGGTGTCGGAAGCTGGGTCTTACCTGAGGCAGCCTGTGGCATTGTAAAAGATCTCTGAGTCCAGGCTGCTGTTGAGCTGGACATCTTCCTCTGAACAGCCTGCGAAGGGCACCACCACTTTCTCAGTGAGGACGGGGAGAGCGTCTCTGACCAGCTCTGGCTTCAGCTCATCAGCCGAGGACAGGTTCCACAGCAGCCCTGGAGAAACAGCCAAACCACGATCAGAAATTGGAGGGGTCTGACAAACACAACTGTCGCGGTACAAAGCATAAGACACCTGCCGATGTTGCGCTTCTCCCCCCCAAAGAATCTTGAAGCCGTGAAAAAATCTATTTAGTTTATCTGCACAGTATTATGCTTGCTTATTTTGCTGTGATGCAGAGACCGCATACATTGATGTTTTTTTTTTTAACAATACAGCACAATAGATAAAAATTGCTGTTGCTTCCCTGGACCTAATCCTGAAGTGTAGGTCAGAACCGCAGTCACGCAATTCCACTATCAAGTAGACGCGTGTTTTGGCTAGGTCTTTCTCCAGTGTACTGTGACCAGGTTTAACCAGCACACCTGTGAGCTGTTTCTGTATCTCCGGGCAGTCGGTTTGCCTCAGTAGCTTCAGAGCCTCATAGATGCCGTTGTTCCTCTTCACCTCCATCTTGTTGGTCTGGCATTTGAAGACCAGGTTGCGGAGCGCACCGGAGGCTGCCTGCTGGACCTCGGGGCTTTTGCTGCTGAGCAGGTCCACGAGCTTGGGAATCCCACCAAGAGAATACACCTGGTGGTTAAACGGAGAGCCAGGGGGTTATAGGCTAACTCGTGTGTCTGAATGTTTGACTCCCCCCAAAAAACAGTGCAAACCCGATTTGTTCATTTATTCTAGACGTTGTTTTTTGTACATACTTTAGATGTCAACTGTACAGAGGATACAATGCATGGGTATTCTGACAAACCCCAATTTTGATGGCTTGATTTCTAATACAGTGATTTATAATTCTGAAATGCTGTATGCGGAGCTCACACATTCTCACTCCAGTCTGACGCATGTTTGCAACTCTTTTTCAATTGCTAGGGCGATGTTGCATTGAGGACGTGTCTTCCTGTGGCAGGGCTGGGGCCTGCCCTTGTAAATAATGTATATTTGGCGGTGGTTTATATTATAAATATGGTTTGGTGGTTTAAAAATAAAAGAATGCGCATTTTCTTTGTAAAATACTGTGTGCTAGATATGGCAGGGAGATTAAACTTCCGTGCCTGCCTAATTGAAGAGGAATGTGCAGCAGGTGGCCAGGTGGCGATTGCAGAATTGTTGGTCAGTTAATTCTGGTCACCTGCCTTTAAAAAGTGCCTGGAAAGCCTTTGTTCTGTAACAAATCAGCTGCAGTGCGTTTTGTGTGAATCCAGGTGCTCTCCAGGCATTCCCAGATTTGCTCTTCGCACTCACCTTCTGCTTTGTCTTGTCCTCCTGGAAGCTGAAGTGCTGGATGAAAGAGGCGCCACAGTACTGCAGGTTCTCATCTCTCTGCCCAAGGCAATCCACAGCCTCGCGAAGGGTGAGTTTCGAAACTGCCATGCCACCGCTGTCTACCCTGCAGAGAGAAAGAGAGGGGAAGCAGCTGCAGGATTAATACAGAGTTCAGCACATTACCTTCCACTGTCTTCATTTTGTCAGGCTAGTTTTGTAAAAAAAAAAAATGGAGAATATTTTAACTTCATCTGTCTGTTATTTTAATTTTCTCTGAAACTATATAGTTATGATAACTCTAATTCTTTTAACCGCATGTAATAAATAGATCAATGTATCAAATTACATAAACACATAGTAAATTCCTCCCCCCCCCGAAGTGCTCACTCACGTTGTCTGATGGGAGTTGAACTTGTTGGCTGTAGTTTGGCCTTGGGTTTGATTTACATAGGGCATGGTCATATACATGCCCATGCCCCTGTACGCACTGTGGCGTTTGTTCTGGTAGTCGAGCAGTGTGGGCGACTTGGCGATCTGTGGTATATCAGGCTCACTTCGACTGGTAGTCATGGTCTTGTAGGTTTGGAAGCCGTTAACTGGGCTGGTGGGTGAGAACTGGCTCTCCCTCTGGCTGTTGCAGCTGAACTGTCTTTTTGAGAACCCCATGCTGTTATTGTGGTATTTCATAGCCGGCAGGCTATTCTGTTGATAAAACTAGAAATGAGAAAGTGAAATATCTTTATTTCCCTTATCCAGTGACAGCTTGACTCAATCCAGACTTCTGTGTAAACCAGGGTACAAACAGTAATCGATTCAGTGATATTAAAAATCATTAGCTGAGTCTTGATTAATTATTGTATTGATAAAAAGTATTATTAATAACTGCAATAATCTGTAATAATCACGCTTTCATCTTTCTGATGATCACACTTCAAAATATATGCACCTCTGCTACTGAGATCAAGAGTGAATAAGACAGGAAGAACTAGAGAGAAGTTTCCAATTAATGGGAGTTAAAACTTGACTTCAAATAAATGTGATGATCATATTCCTTTTTAATCGTCAATTGATGCGTTAACATTTTTCATTATCGTACACCTCTAGTCAGTGCAGTTTGCTTACAAAATAATTTGGCCAAAATAGTTTGACTTAGATCTCAACTCTGAGCTTTATTCCTATAAAATAAGAAAACAAATAAAGACACAGATGAATAAAGGTGTGGTCAAGTATTGCAAAGCAAACCAGGAAAGACAAATTTAAAGAGTAAGTACGAGGTTCCGAAAAAATATAGCGTTATACGTCCCCAAGTGTTGCTAATAAGGTACCTGTAATTTTTCTTTTCGTTGTTAACATCCTGACAACTTTTTACACTTGTAACTTTAAAGTCTGTTGCAAAGCCCTTTTCAAAATGCCCGCTCTAGTGCACTGGGGTTTGAGATCTGTCCTCTAAATCACTGCAGTTTAAAAATAAAAACTAAAAATAAACAAACATAACAAGGGCTCTGGCTTTTCTGTTCCGTACCACATCATGGCTCGTTATAGCTGTGTTACCTGTTTGACAATGTGGTCAATAATCCTGATAATATCAGTGCACTAGAGCGGAAATTTTGTATACAGCTTTGAAACAGACTTTCAAGTTACAAGTGTAAACATTTGTCAGAATGTTAAAAATGAAAAGAAATCAGAACCGTGCTACTTACTCTTTCAGTAAAAGTTGGCTGTGCTTTGTCTGGTGGTCAGCAGCCATGTCATTTCATGGTTAAATGCAAATATTTGTTTTACTGTCTGCAGGGATAACACAAAGCGTGGTGTTAACAAACATCTTGTATGTCAATGCGGGGCAGGCTGAGGTTCAGAAGAAACCTGTCTGATATTTGAAACGCACCAACCCTGGCGCTGCTCTAAACAAATAAGAAGCTAAGGGATCGTATTTAGTACAGGCCAACGCCCTTCATCTCTCACCTCTCCCTGAAAACAAGTCAGGATTTGTACGTCAGGAAAACGAGAACCAATGCAGATTTGGACTGCTACACAATGCGATGCTTTCACAGTTAGTCATTCATCTCGAACTGCCAGGGTGTATATTTGTAAGTTTTATACAGAATAGCCAACTGAAAAGAAGCTGGAAGGAAGGCCCGGAACTATTAAGAAGGTTTTCACAGGCGGGGAAATGCCTGTTCATGAAAATATATGTTATTTTTTTCTTTCTTTTAATTGATTAGAGCATGGTAATGCTAATTCCCGAATTAATTCAGCACAGCTATTGGGAAGCATCAATAAGAAAACAATAATGCAGCTCTGTATTTATAGGGGGAGCAGAGAGACTGCAATTTGGGGATCCATAGGAGGAGTGTGGGGCAATGACACAGTGTCGCTTAAAAAAATACTTTCAGAATAAGACTGTATGGCCATACAGGCTATGACATTGTTTGTTGTATTATAAGGCAAGAAGCCCAAGTAAAGTACTCATTATTTAGATTTTCTGTGAAATAAAGACTCCATTCTCATGACTGCTGGCACTAATTCACAAGGAGTTTACAGAATATTGACACATTTACTAAAGGTGAGGTCCGATGAGAACTCTTGTCCTCACATCTAAATGTGTTCAGAATTCAGTCTTGGAATAGCTGTGCATTGGATCGTACCACATAGTGTAGTTGATCAGGCTGATAGTGCCAAACTGTTCTAGTTCTGACCTTTTGGACCTCCAGAGGTGAAAGGGCGTGAGAGAAGCAGCTTACTACCTAGCCCTCATAATTAAAGGTTTTTGTTTGAAGCCGAGTTCCTGTTCTGTATCGCTGGAATCATTTTCACATTGATAACAATCAGACCAACACCCTCCAAAGAGCTCAGTCCTGTGTTCTGCATCTGTGTGATTAAGTATCTCAGCACTGTTTATAGTTCCAGCATTTTCTCATACAGTGAGTCAGAGCTGAAACTTGCTGCAGTCATACTGTCTGTACCTGCCCTTCACCAGATGCTAGCTGCACACGCATATGTGTCTGCTCTCATGTTAAGCAAATTAAAACACCAAAAGACCCTCGAAACATGAGTCACCATTTATAATATAATATAATATAGCTCTTGACATGTCATAATACAGGGAAAGAATAACACCTTCCATATGTAACACACACTGTTGTGTAAATGGTCTGTCCCTCATCGGTTATTTGTTTGCAACACACAGTGTACTGTGCTAGGACCCCTGAAGACATATCCTGTCATGCATGTAACACGGAATCCAAGTTTGCAGTATTGAGATTCCAGCTAACTGTCAGATCAAGGTAACCATAATTACAGCTTATTAGGGTCCAGCACTGTGGGATTTGCTAAGTAAAAACATAACCAAATACTGACGGTTTGAACAAAAATCAAATCTAAAAGAAAATACCTGCCATAACACTATCAATATCACTTAGTGCCACCACGTCTTGCCAGGCAGGGCAGCACTGGTTCGATGGGACGAAAGTATAAATAGTAACGGAGGGATAGATGACCACCCTTCTTATTCTGTCTGGAAAGTTGGGGGGTAGAAATCTACAGCAAACGAATGTCCTACCGAGGCTTTGTGTAACGTCATTGGTTCTCTCTTCCAATTAAATTCAGATTCACAGCATATTACAAGTGGCCAACAAACAGTCTGTGAAATCCCCACAGAGTTTTAGCCTCTGCAGACATTTCTAAAAGCTGGCGCTTTCTCGCTGACAAGCGAATTCGTTTCTGACGCCGCTGTCAGGAACAATGCCCTTGTTTAATTGAGGGCGTCTCCGGAATTATAAACCGGACAGACAGCGCCCAGGTAATGCCACTAAAACAGAGTGAATACAATAATTACAGGTGGTTACATCACCTCCCACACGGGCTCTGAAATTAAAAGTCTTTGCGCTGGCACCAGAGCTGGGTATTGCCCCAGAGAATGCAGCAGCAGTAACGAGGTGTACTTTGCTGGGTGTCGTCTAATGTAGCTCTGAAATGTGCCTTGCCAGAGCGTCAGCACCACAGTTCTTGTCCTAGTCCTCTCTGTAATTTTGACATAAACACGTGAGCGAGTTGACAATAGAATATAAAATTCTTCTGATCAAATAGAGATATTAATAAGGAGAACCTGCATCAGTGAACTGTACGTCTGTAAAGTACAATAGCACAAGATCCCCCCACGTGAATAGCACTAATCTTGGACAACCCTAACTTTAATTAAAGGTAGTCCAAGATTAGTACTAATCAGGGTCTGTGAAGCCAACTATAAAATCAACGTACAGTAGAGAAACATCTATGATTTCATATCAACTTCATTTAGTTTAGTATGTCCCGTGTGATTCTAACAGTTCCAGTTTGCACACCAGTGGTTTGGCAGTGGGGCGGGGAGCAGACATCAAAAACAGATGATAGTCATACCATAGCCCTCTTTCCAAAGTATACAAGGAGAACTGGCTGTCTGATAAAACATTGAGAAAGGCTTCTAGTTGAAAATGAAGTCACTAAGAAAGACTTCTAGCTATTTTGTTTTATAAGATGGTAAAGATGATACATGGTAAGGTATACATACATACATAAAATAATTCCAAAGTGTATGGAAGCATGGTAACAGCCCAAAGTCACAAGTACACATTGTAAACCACTCAGAACTAAGATAAAGCCTGGTAAACGACAGTGAAAGCATGGACAAAAGCAAGTGAAACTGTGAAATCACAATGTTACCAATGCGGCTTTAAAGAAGCCTAAAACATGCCTTTTCTTTATCTTAAAGAAATCTGTAATGCACAATGGAAAAACACTTGCTCCAGGTAATGAACTGCATTTGTTACACAAATGGCAATTGTGGCTATTGTTCGCTCTCCCTCACTGCTGTTTTACGCACCTGTTTTCAGTCTCATAACTACGTACTGGTTTCAATGATCAGAGCCAGAGGTCTTGTAGAAAAACAGCCCTTATAAAAGTTTACCAACGTAAAAACACAGGAAAGCATAACAGTGAAAGCATGGTAAAGCATAGGCAAGCATTGTAAGGAATAGCGAGGGATGGTAAAGCATATTAATAAACATGGCAAAGCAGGGTAAACTATGGTCAATGCAAGGGAAAACTGCAAAAAATACTGTGTAAGCTTGTACAAGGGAGTCTCTGAAAAGATTTTAAAAAATGTCATTGAGATCACCACTGACCGGCTTAAGAATCATTCTGGTAGTGTTGACAACCCATTCACAGTACCATGGTCTCGTCTTATAGGTTTAACTTTGGAAACAGCCTTGTCCCATCAGTGTTGACAGGCATGCTTGTTCCTCGCTGTGCTCACTGCACCAGCTGTCACTGCTTAAATAGGCTTTGTGAGCCAATCTAAGCCATGCTGAGACCCTGTTCAGATTGCTGTTTCTCAGTTAATGGATTCAAAGCCAATGGTTTTCAAAAGTATACATGCATTTCAGCCAATTATGTTTCAGCTGAAAGCACACAACACCGTGCTAGTACATGCTCTGAAGCCATGGAAATACCTTTAGAAACATCAGCTAAGATGGAAGAACTACCTGGTGAGATCCAACACACAAAACAAAGTGTGCTAAAAAGCAAATTCTTAAGCAAATTTCACCACGATTGGATCAGCAATTCTAACATAAGGTGGAAGAAATGGCCAGCTATAAAAATATTCTCCACGACAAAATGGACCAGCAGGTGTCACACGCTGAAGATCCGGTCCCTATGGAAGGCTATCTTCTAAAATGAAATATTACAGGAAATGTAACTATGCATGCTAAACTGTAAAGCATCACTTGCACAAGTAAATACAACACATATATGCCTCCAGTGCATTTCCTGAGGGAGAGGGAGAACCTGCAGATAACTGAAGTCAGGACTATCAAGACTCCACAGGTCTTCTTATTACCACAGCTTGCTTTGAAGAGTCAATTAAAAAAAGAAATACCTGTTTTTTCGAACTGTAAGTGCTGTATTGGTTTCCGTTGACATTGCTTGAAAAGAAACCACTTCCTGTAGGCGTTGTGGGGGACATCTTGAAACTGAATCCATTCTGTTGTGTTGAGCTTTCTGTAACAAAAAGAATATTTTTGGCCAAATGCCCGTCATTGAATTGACTAAGTTTCGCAGTATTTCTAAATTTACCCTCTGTTGAGCGTTTTATAGTTGTGGGTGGAATACAAAAAAAACAATAAAAAACAACACAGCAATCAGAAAAGTTATCTAATGATCCCCCACTTACTTTTTTAGGGTTTTGAGACCTAATTCAATTAATCTAAATGGTGGCAGAGCTAAGCATCTACATCATTAAAAGCATCTACCTAGCATTCACAGCATGACAATATATACAGTGTGTGTATGTGTGTGTGTGTATATATAATATCCATCGTATTATAATATACATATATATATATATTATATAGATATATATAATATATATCTATAGATATATATATAATATAGATATAATATATAGAGTTAATATATATGATATCTAGTGGATCAATGCAACACTGTATCAATGCAGCAGTGTGGATCAATAGTTTATTTTTTTAATATAATTTTTAATGGACTACATAATGTTTTATTTGTTAAGATTTTGATGAAACAGAACCTGATTTCACACTTTTTTTTTCTTTTAATCACACAAACAGTAACAAAAATGCAAACAAACATACTGCTCTTAATATTCAGAAAACAAATGTAATAATTCAGAATAATGTGTATTGCCATGGAAATATTTATTCAATAGTCTATACCACTATGATTAAAATATTTAAAATAGAACACTGGTTTTAAGAGTTTTTCTTACTCTGAATAATAATAATAATAATAATAATAATAATAATAATAATAATAATAATAATAATAATATTCAACGAACCCTTTCAAGAATTGGAAATGTTAAGCTGGGTTTCTGCATTTATCCGTCACACTATTTTGAAGGTGAAGGTACTTTGTGTCGAAACATAGGTCAATAAAACAAAACAATCTTATTTTAAAGGGATTGCTTTTTGAGTGTGTGGTTTATTTTCTTTTTTAAATGCTGTTGTGCCAACACCTTTCTGCCTGTAGAACTGTCCTCTGTGCTGCAGCGTATGAAACCATTCTCACCGTGACATATTACACAGATACCAACTTTGATCGACTGGAAGGCTGGCTTTAAAATGGTATCACTTGAATTAAGAGCCCATTAATGAATGGAGTGCACATGTACAATCATATGCTGATAATGACAAACTTCACTTTTTTACAATCAGTCCGATTTCTACATTCACATACTTATTCACACTAGTCTTGTGCTGCGCAACCAGCCAAGATTCAGCTTAAATCTAATCTTACATATAAGCTTTATTTTGCAGGTTATACAATGACTGTCGCAGGTCTATAGGTTTTAATGTCCATTTGTGTGTCTCTTGTGTGGTCTGTTTGTTTATATATTCTTGATACGCATTTTATGTACAATTTTCTGGACAAAAATGTAATTTATATATTCTCTTATTATTTTGCTTCCAAATAAGCAGTGCTTGTTTGAGCATCTGCCCCAGCAATAATATAAATAATACAAAAGAAATAGTGAAAGTATTTGTCAAAGAATTAAACTAATTTCATATTATATATATATATATATATATATATATATATATATATATATATATATATATATATATATATATATATAAAACAGCTCAGCTTTTCAATGCAAAGTAAGATCCAAAGTTCACTAATTATTCAGATATTATACAAATGCTGTAATGCTCCTATCAAAGCACGGTAATAAGAAACAACTTTACATTGTGCATGAAACACTGTATTCAAAACAATTTTTTTGCAGTGGATGATTTTTTTTTAGGAAAAGCTTAACTATTAAAGCATAAAGAACAATGTTAAAGGAAAATACACGCACACACACACACACGCACACGCACACACACACACACGCACACGCACACGCACACGCACACATATATGATAAAACCACAAGATGGTTAATTTAGCATAAATTGTATGCAACAGATTTCAACTGATTGTATAATTTATATACTTTGCATTCTCAAGTTTATTTTGGGTAACGCTCACGTTTTTTGTGAGAATATTCTCAAACAATTAAAATAAATAACAGACCGGTTTCACTTATACCTGATTAGCCCTTATCACGTTACCTAAAGCATTAGTCCAAGATTATTGCTGATTTGTGAAACCAGCCATATGATTAGTTTACAATCTGTTGAATAATATCTGTCTTTAATTCATGAACATTTGGTTTTTACAGAGAAGTAGTTTTTAAGCAATCATTCATAAGCTAAAAACACAAACAGGCCCTTTTTAACTAGTGCACTCCTCAGTGTACTGAGTACAGTATCCAGAAACACTATTTGAAGCAAAATAGGAAGTGCAAAGTTTGCACTGATACAAAGCCTTAATAAAACCGACTCAATATGCTAGCTTATTAACTCATTCATGACTTGAGCAGGTTTACAGGACATGCACTTTACCATGCTTCTGCCGTGATAGATACGTACATTCAATGCCATTTCTATGGTCAACTTTATAAATAGTATATTAAATATTATCATTGATGTACCATGCTTTCACTTTGATTTTATCTTGCTTTACTATACGTTGACAAGCCTTTACTGCAATACACTGTACAAGTAGAAAACTTTAAAAGTGGGTTCTAAGGCTTGACACAGTTTACTGTACAGTACAGCTGTAGTGAACACAAACCTTGTTCCTTTACACCAGGATATAATAGTCTGCGTGTGTTTTCCCAGCAGTATCACTATTTACCATGCTTTCACTGTGACTTGAACTTCCTTCACTATATTAAGCTATTCTTTTACTACACTATACTGTCGTTTGCTCAGGCTTGCCATTTATATGTCAGCTATGCTTTGTGTAAGCTTCATGTGCCTGTTACAGCAGGCCCCAACCCAGAGAGATATTACTAAACCCTGTGTTCCAGCAAGAAACAACAACAACTATTAGCAATCAATTATGATAATAATCAATTACAGATAATGCAAAAGCACGAATCCACAAACTGTGTAACACAGGTAGCCCAAATATCACAAAAAGAAAATCGGGGAACAGATGTACTCTCCCCCAGTCTCATCGCTTTGGCAAAGGCAACTCCTTGTCTGCAGGCAGAGACCTGAACTGCACACGTAAGGAGTGAGTGATGACCCTCTAACTTGCTTCTGATTGGAGAAATTAAAGGTGTAATACCTGTCCCCGGTCTCCCTTACACAAGCGCAATAACCCATTGCAGACCTGCTTCCCACAATGCCACTCTGTCAAATAGGTCTGATCGCGCTGCATAAGCTTGCATCAGTGGAGCTGAACTGCTGTGTAGCAGGTTACAGATCAGTGTACAACAGAAATGTGATAACATTCAACAAGAACACAGAACATCTGGATTTCCAACTATTTAAACATGGGAGTAATAGTGGTAGTTATTTAACTGACAACACAGTTCAATGAAAGTTTATTTTTAAGTCTTCCCTTTGATGAGACGTTCGTGCCCAATAAATGCACATACTGTAGCTCAAGTATTGCACATTAACTGTGCAGTTAATAAAACGATAGTAACGTTGACATAATATACAGTAAAACTAGTACGTGTTAAGCAAACATAAAAATGCATAAATAAAACAATACATAAACCCAATTCAAATGAAGTACCTTTCGAGGAGTTGCTTTCAGTTCTCTGGGTTGTCTTGTTTCTCTTCAACGTGCTGTAAACCTGCTCCGTTACGCGCTGCTGTCCGAGGGTACCCCCAGATAGCATAGTCTTGTCCGAAGGCAGCGCCAGCGACGTGCTGTCATCCCGGGGGAAACTCGCGGGGACTGTCGCCGTCTTAAAATAAGTTGACGTCGTTGTCACATTTCTGGAAGACATTTCTATTTCTAGATCTATTTTTTAATAGATTGTGTTTGTCCTGTTCACACTTTTACCAACCGTTGCAGTTCTCAACCCGTTTCCGCCAACTGTATCCAGGTTCAACTTTTACTTTCCAGTTCTCCGTGCAAAATAATGTCAGTGCCTTTCCCGACTGACAGACTGAGAAATGCAGCCGCCGTCTCAGCTTTCTCTCCTGTACCACACTTAGTACACACCCCTACCTGGGAGTTACCGAGGGAGTTGCCTGCCTGCAGTAAACTGCTATCAAAAGCAGTTTTGTTGTACTAGACAGGAACACTTGCACATCTGCTTAGTGCAGTGTGCAGAAAATACATCCCGCGATTGCTAATTTGCACAGACATTTTTTTTTTTGATATACTTTAAACGAGGTTCAAAACCCAGTTCCATTGAGTCTTCCTACTGCAGTACAGGATCAATGCAAAGTACGATCACCTGACTCAAGTTACATTTCACCAGGAATAAATCAAGCAAACTGTATATAGCATCCTGCATTCCTTGCCACAGGGTGTGCAATGTCAGCAGTACTAGCTGGTATAATATATTATACTTGTGCTTTAGCTGCAACATATTTAAATGCATACAATATAATCAAAAGTGCTTTTGCATTCCCAATTGTCCAGTATTATACCTGTCACCAAAGCCTGGATTCACTACACTGAACAACAGAGATGTATTGGATTGTGCTGAACTCGTATACAGACCTGGGTTCAATTGCAGTCAACACATTTCACAAGGGACACTTCATCATACTCAAACCCTTATAGATAATAGAACAACTGACTTTTGCTTCACAGAGGTAAGCATTTACAGTGCAATTGTGATCTAGTGAAGCTCGGCTTTAACTGTATTGTATAAATACAAGCACCTGAAAATGACTTCCTCGCAACACCTAGAATTTTAGGATTGAGACATTAAAAAAACAAAACAAAAACAAAACCACGGTATGAACATAACGTGGATCATTTATTTACGTCATGTAATCAAAAAAACTATAACATTATATTGCAAAGTCTACCAGAAGCTATAATAGTAGTACAGTATTTCATGTTAGATTTTGTAAATGTTACATTTTTCAATTTGTCAGTTTTTCGATTAGTATATGGAAATCTACAAAGTGCTATGTAATTCAACGTGTTAACGTAACATTATTCAGCAGGTTTCATTCGACTTGATGAAGCAAAATGAGTTCATTCTATAAGGGAATGCAAAGAGGTTCATTTAGAAATCCTATGAATTAGTATAACTGAAGTTAACACACAGCTTATGTGTAAAGCACGTTAAATATAAGAGAGCTGAGCATGGTAAAGAACAGCTCTGTATTGTAAATAATAAATGGTAAATCTCCAATATTAGCATTTGAAAACATACTGTGTGAAAATACAAAAAGAGCCACAAATGTGTTTTAGAAAAATTTGCATGTGTGTTGCAAAAATGACACAGTTTATCTGCTCAATGGTAAAAATGAGAATTGCCCAAGCACATAATTTCTGCTTTTCATATGGGTATATGCTTTTGGGGAGACAGAGCCCATAATGGTATGTAACGGCTACAGTGCCTTGCCTTCTTTCTTTATTATCCATTAATGAATCTACATTGAGAATAGCAATGGCTTTTTTGCACAGATGCTCACCTCAGTCAGTCCTCCTGTAAGCCATTGCAAAGGAGGTCCACACAGGTACTGTGTAACGTGAGATTAAGGGAGACATCAAGAATGGACTGAATCAGCTGTATTAGTGGGGTGTGTGAGGGTGCAGCTGGCACACCCTGCACCAAACCCATAACCGAACAAAGCCACTCGCCCTCACTGTCAGTGCCAACTGGCACTTCTCCTGCATGGCACTCTGACACATAACCTTTGCAAGGCACTGTGTTATACAGTTTTACAATGTGTAACATGGCAGATCCATCGTACTCCACAAGCAAACATCTTAACCAAGAACCGGGCTATTAATTATGATAGCAAACAAGCTTATTACCAGTAACAGAGTTTTTAAACAATTCATATCATCACTACATTGCCTGAACACATCTCAGCATGCCTGAACCTATGAATATTTCTCTGGTAATAGAAATGTAGACAGCTGTTTGGCAAAGCTCCCAGAACTGCGATTACACCCAAAACATACTGTGTTTAGGTGCATTAAGTGCAAGCTGGGTGTGGTGTTCTGATTCATCGATTAAAGAGCTCTTTATATTCTGGCCAAGCTCGGGAGACCAAACAGGTCTATCTGCCTGTCTTCTTAGTATTGTGTTGCCAACCCCCACCCTCCGTCCCTTCATCTCCGGTAAGATAGCTAGCCTTCAAAAACACACACTGATCATTGTTCATCAGAAGGTTGCATTCATTCCACTTGAAATATGTGGATTAGGTAACATGTCAAGGTTTGTGGTGTGAGAAAGTAGAGTTCAGGAGATCAATCTACTCAATTTACACACGACAAGGACTGAATGAGACGGCTTAACTAGCTGTTACCTGTCCGGACAAGGTGATCCGCATACAGTACTGTACATCACATTTGGTTCCTTCTTATTCAATTGTCCTGCAGATTTTCAAGGTTTGGTTTTGAACTGTTGGCCTTGATGTTGAATCATTGGATGGTCCGTTGCTATTGAGATGAAACAGGTCTCAGCTGACAGCTATGACAATGCTATCAATGGGCGATGTCTTGTGGTGAAAGCGGGAATATCTTTTGTCTCACGTTTCTAGTTGAATGCCTTGTCTGACTATTTGTAAAACTATATAAATTGTTAAAGCTATGTATTAAAAATGAGTAATCACAGTGTGAAAGAGTATGTGCTATTTTCTAACATGCTACTGATTAGTGGGTGATTAATTAGTGGGTGTGTGCAGTCAGTCCCTGGCAGACAGATACACTATCTTGACTTGCACCTGCTTCTCTGTGATTAACACAGCCCAATGTCATTGGACACCAAAGCAGTTTAAACTTTAAAAGTACAGGAAAACCCACATGCTGTACAAATAGCTTAATAAGTCCCTGTTTAACAACTGACATTTAAAAAAAAAATGTTGATATAGTGTTTTTTTGTTGTTGTTTTTTTTTAAATTATGTCTCAATCCTAAAATTGTAGGTGATGCAACTCCTTTATCCATAGCTGTACTTTGAACTCTAATGATTGTGAAAAGAGAGAAATCTTTCCAACTCCGCAGTGTATCTACCAAGACATATTGTGCAAGTCTGAAAAGAAGCAGTTAGGTCAAGTTAGGTCACCAGTAGTGACAAAGTCCAGTGAGTCTTTCTGATTCGCTCTTAAACATGCTTTTGATGGTGTAAATGAAAATATGGCATATAAATGAATATATGAATGTTTCTACTATAAAGAAATTCTCATCTGTGCACTAGATGGTGCTGGTTATCCCTTCTTTAACACTAACTCCTGAACGTGTTCATCGTTGAATGATAAGGGATTTTCAGCACAATTACAGCATCTATTGGCCATCACAAGTATTGAAGCTGAAGTTCTTCTGTCCCAGCTCGGTAGAGATTTTTTTTTTTTTTTTTTTACACAGGATAGAAGAAATGATTTAGAAGTGTAACTTTTAAGAATCTATGGACACAATCTCAATTAGATTTTTAATTCTGGAGGTCTCTTAAAACAAATGCAGTTAATTATACAGCTTTTGCAGTCTGTAGGACAATATTTATTAATCATACGTCTTTTTTATTTGTTATGTTGTGTGTGTATATATATTATATATATATATATATATATATATATATATATATATATATATATATATATATATATATATTCATCTTGTTGTATATTTGAGAAGGCAAGAGCTCAAATCCACTAAACCACAATCTAGCTTTAGCGATTGGAAACTCTGCTTCGGCTACTAGCACAGAGGTTAAAACATTTGTCAGGTTTTATAAATTTTATGTTTTTGTTGATTTTAAACAAATGCCGTTATTCCCTTAGAAAGATTCACCACGGTAAACTTACTGGAAGTTACCATGCTTTACCCATACAGTATGCATTTACCATAACCATTGACCTTTTACCTTGCTTACTGTATCTATGACTAAACATGATTCACTGTGCTTTTACCCATCATTTACTACACTATTCCTCTCCAAACATTACAATAACCAAGGGGTACTGTGTAGTATGTGAACAGTCTCAATGCATTGGTGTGCATTACAGGTGAAGGAGGCTCCAGCATAATGAATCCATCATGCATTATACATAACTAATACTAATATCACTTTTTACTTTTTAGCAGCTTTTTTATTAAAAACTTCAGAAGCCGTTCTGAAGGAAGGATTGCTATAGTTGTGGCAATAATACAGTATACACCTACACTTCATAGCATATATTGTAATAATCATTTTCTAATTACATGTAATGATATGCTTTAGAAACAATAAAGAACACTGCTTATTTAAGAAAAAGCTGTGTTACATATGAAGCAACAAACACGCAGCGTAAATGTAGTCAGTGTGCATGTGTTTGGATGTGTACCATTTTACAAAACTAAACAATGGTGCAGGGTTGTGCTGTCTATCTATCTATCTATCTATCTATCTATCTATCTATCTATCTATCTATCTATCTATCTATCTGTCAGCATTGTCTCCAATAGAAAAAAAAGACTTATTTATCCCTAAGAGGATTTACATAAAAAAACATTCATAGCAAACTTCAGTAAAACCTGTACAGTAATCTGAACTTAATAATCAATTGCTGCTCCCAGACATGTGTTAATTTCCAAACAAGTGGATAAGCGCACACCTGTCTCAGGAGATCATGCGTGTCTGGTCCCTTGTGGTGACTGGCTAATTCATGCTTTTACTGTCCACTCAGGGGTGCCTGAATTTAATTTTAAAATCCCACTATGACCTATCGTTTTGTGCTGGACGGGAGTCCAAAAAGCAAAAATGTAATCAAAAAGTTAAATGCTAATAAGGATCCCATGCTAATAAGACGATCCCATGCTAATAAGAGGATCACTTGCTGATAAGAAAGGTTAGCTAACTATATGTTAAAGCTGTGGCTATCCCAGTAACACTCACTCTCTCACACAACAGTGTTTCAGCAGGATGTACTCTGAAAGGCTGGATCTACTTGCTGCAGTCGGCTTCTTCAGCTTCCTTATCTGCAGTTAAATGGAGAGACTTTAGCCATGGGCTTGAGGTGGGACACTTTCCACTATCCAAATACAAAATAGTGTATTGATATTTCTACAAAGGAACAAAATGATCCTACAGTCAATCAGGAAACAAAACATCCCATTTATTAAAGGCAGGACATATCATTTGCTGCTCTCATTAAAAGTAATTTGAAATGTCAAACACCTCTGCAGCAGCACATCGATTCGAGGAGCCCTGGTCAGCCTATTTTGCCTTTTTAGTCAATGGCTGCAGACAGTGTAGCTGTCAAAGCTGTTTGAAATGCTGTGGCTGAAGTTGAAATATCAATACCAAACGTTACAAGTAGTATTAGGTTTTGAGAAGGTATAGAGGGGGCGTCATAGGAATCTGGAGCAAGCCAGTGAATGAGAAAGGAAAGAGTATGGGATGGCGACAACATGGGGAAATGGGGATTGATTGAGAAAATAAAGATAAACCCTTGTTTACATTAGAAAGTAAGTTAAAAAAAGGAGTTTAGAATGAGTTACTCCCACTAACTCCCAGCATAAGTGGATCGCTAGTGGTGGAGAAAAAGGGTTTAGCCATCCCTTCACCCTTACTGGTATTTTTTTCCATTGTGGCACTCTTTTGCAATGCTAACTGTGCATCTACTGGAGTTGGTCCTGTATACTGGAAGATCATCTCTGTACCATGCATAGCTCCACTCAGCAGAGCTCCCTTGAACCTCACATCTCAGTGTCACACTTTCTGTAACAAATACTTCAGTCCCTCCAGTCTCCAGGGTCAGCACAGCCTGTGATCAAGCTGAAGCTATAAACAAAGATCGGACAGCACTCTCTAGAAACAACTCATAACTATATGTGTGCATTATGTGAAGGTTCTGGAATTGGACGCATAGTATAAGCAGTGGGAACAGTAACTGCAATATTTTCTTGTCTAAAAGTTCTCATGTATTTATTATTAATAATGGGTGTGAAATAATGAACCTATATGAGAACCACACAGATACATGACAAATGTGGTTTAGCCCACGCGTCTGTATTTCACTCTATTTTTGCATGCTGTAAGATCATAGAAAACTTAAGAGAAATGATAAGAGTTTATTCAGCACACACAAACATTTCACATACAAAGCAACAGCTTATAAAAGTTTATCATGGTATTTTTTGCTCTTTTGCCATGGTTATACTAAGCATAGGTAACCATGGTTAAATATGCCTAAGCCTTACCATGCCATCACTCTGCTTTATTACACTTTGCTGTGCTTTTACTATGGGACACTTTGATAAGGTACTTTTGCTGAAGGTCTGAGTGCCAGGTCTGTTTTGATGGACTTAATAAAGTTTAGATATTCATAGTTCTGGATTGTATTTAGCTTTGTTCACAACAGTTTTATTATTATGTTCATCTTATGTTTTGTCAACAGGTCTTTGCGCTGTATTGACGTGCTAAGTTTGCACCATCACACTACTGATGTTACAGAATATGGCCCTCAATGTCTAAAACAGCATTGCATCTGGATCAATATCTTCATGGTAGAAGCTCACTGTTTGATTACTTTACGAAGGCAGAGTTCGTTTCTCATATTCATGAGATTTTATTTATTTTTAGATGCATTCTGAAAGTCTGCAGCTGTGGTTTGGGTATGCTCATTTTATAAGTACGTTCTCACAAACCACGATTTGTACCTGTGATGCAGATATAAAAATAGACCTAAGTATCTAGCTAAAAACTGGGCTCATTTGTCTGTGTAGATGTGCAATCAACACATTTCCTTCTATCTGAATTAGTAGATTTTTTGCACCTCTCAATTGAGCCTCCTAACTCACTGGCGTGATGATATCTCTGTCAAAAACAGAAGTATTTTAAATAAATCAAGAAATATCTTGACATGTCCAACTTTATACTGAAGCTCCTGCATTGGACTAGTACATCATTACAAAAGTTAGATAGGAATTTGGATTTTACAGCACATTGGTATGCTGTCAAAAAAAAAAAAAAAAGAGACTACTGTCTGTTATATAGAAAACTGCTTTTGAGTAAATTTTTTCCTCTGATTGACTATGGTGGCATTATTTATAGAGTATCTACGACTTTGGTCTTGAGAAAACTGGATCCTTTGTACCATTCTGCTTTGAGATTTATAAGCAACCTGGGTAATTCTGCTCATCACAGTGATTTATATAGATTAGCTGACTTCTTTATCTTTAGATTGAACCACTGGTACATAACAGTTTTATAAGGCTATCTTTGGCAAATACCCAAATGACCTTAATAAATGGCTAATTATTCGTTCTTATCTTAGATAGACATTCTGTTTTCTAGTTCCATGGTTCCTTCGATTAAACTTCACAAAGAATTGAAACTTACTGTCTTGACCCCTTTAATTGAGTTCAAACATAAAATTGGCCTCTGTGTTACCAGGTCTCCCTTGTAAAATAGATTTCACAACTTCCATTAACTTCTCAAGCTAATACCTTTCACACAGGCCACTCAACATAAAATATATTGTCACAATTCTCACCACCCAGAGCCTCGCCCTTCCTCTTCTACAAACGAAGGGCAAGATTCCAGGAACTGCTACCAAACACCAATATGCAAGTCTGTTTGTTCTCTATTTGGTTGGTTTTTTTCTTACACAGACTCCGATTCAGAATAGTGGAGGGTAGGATTTCAGCATTTGGGGTCAAACACACCCTACCACACAAAGTGTACCTCCTAATAATATATTAAGATTTTATAAAGTCCTAATAAGGTACAACTACACATGTATCTTTGTAGGGTATCACGTGTGTCTACATTTGCGCAACGTTAAGCTGCAGGGTTCATGAAATTTGAGTTCAACAGTTGAGTAGTGCATTCAAAGCATTGATACTATCATGAAGACCAAGGAGCTTTCAAAAAGCTTTCAGGGGAGGGGTATAAAAAGATTTCAAAGGGCAAAATGGATGGAGCTAAATACAAGCAAATCCTTGAGGAAAACCTGCTTCAGTCTGCAAAAGACCTCTGGGGTAGAGATTCACTTTTAATCAGGACAATGACCCCAAGCACACAGCCAAAGCAACACTGGATTGGTTTAAAAACAAGAAAGTGAATGTCCTAGAGTGGCCCAGTCAAAGCCTGGACTTGACTCCGATTGAGTATCTGCGGCAAGACTTGAAGATTGCTGTCCACCAACAATCCCCATCCAACTTGACAGAGCTTGAACAATTTTGTCAAGAAGAATGGACGAATATTGCATGATCCAGATGTGCAAACTTGGTAGAGACTCACAGCTGTAATTGGTTCTGCCAAGTATTGACTCAGGGGGGTGAATACTTATCTAACCAAGGCATTTCAGTTTTTTTTTTTTCCATTAACTGTTTTTTCACAATAACAATTCTCTTGCCTCTTCAAAGTGTTGAATAGGTTGTGTAAATCAAAGGAAAAAAAAAAACATTTAAATGTATCAAGATTTCAGGTTGTAACACAACAATTGGTTGTATATCACCAATTCTAGTATACTGAGAAATGTACTGTATATTACCCACTCTATGCCCAGATGTCTTCTCTAAAGGACATTGTGTGTTACATGCACAGGCCCATCACTTACCGACTAGCCTGTTTTAAAAGAAACATTTCTAATCATTTTTCTTTAGATCTGTTTATGACAAAATAAACCAAATACAATTAATGACACCCATTTAGATGAAAATGTTTGTCATTGAACATGTTAAGTATCTTTTAGTATTTCTAAATTTAGCCCTGTTTTTGAGTATTTTAGAGCTGTGGGTGATCTACCTGCATGTACCCTCAAATAATATCTAGTATGAGACTCGCAAGGGTTACTGTAGAAATGTTACCTCTTACGTTTTTGTAGAATGAGCAGTGTGGTCAGTGAGCATGTCAAACAGATCTAGATATGCATACACAGTCACCCATAAAGCACAAAACAAGGAAGAAACTGAGCCTACTCTGTTTCAGCATCGCTTTCGCTAGGCAGAATGCAGCCAAGCCAGCTCTCCATGTTAATATGTAAGTATTGGGGTAACCTACTTTCATGAAAAAAAAAATCGGAAAGTTCTTTGGTTAGAAGAACTGCAGTTAAGTAATTTCAGGGCTGGTTTTAATTGATAACGAGGTTTGCCGTTATTATTAACAATAACTATTAACATTACTGTTGCTGTTGTTTTCAGAAATGTTGTTCTTGTGAAATGTTAAGGACAATGGCACTGACTACACAAGTGAATGTGATTGCTGATCTGTGGAAGATCTCTTTGAAGGGAGCAGTAGCCATATAGATAGGAATTAACCATACATATTACAGAACAGGATATGCGCATATTGTAGTGTTTATTCTAACTGCTTTAGAAGCACAAAATCAAACATTACAGCAGGAAATAAAATTGAGTGTAAAGCATGTAAATATCAAAATGTGTTCATGATTTGAATATGTTTTCTTTTAAAGTACTGTAGGGAAAGATACTACATGTATTATTGGCCTGATTTAGTGCATGTTGCAACATATAAGGTTTTATCAATTTGCAATAACAGAAATGTTGATGACGATGATATAGTATGTAGTTACTGAAACAAAAATGCAATTTTTATATATTATAGAACATTCACCTAATAAATAAAGCAGTGATGCGAGTGACATATTTTGTCCAACAGCCTCTATCAATAAGATCGTTTACAAACGAGAGGAGGCCATTCAGCCCATCTTGCTGGTTTGGTTGTTAGTAGCTTATTGATCCCAGAATCTCATCAAGCAGCTTCTTGATGAGAGTGTCAGCTTCAACAACCTTACTGGGGAGTTGGTTTCCAGTATTCTAGATGAGGTCTTAATGCATACAATGTATGCTCTCTGAGAGACGCAAGCTAAACATCATAGAGAAAAAACAAAGTAGTCAAGCTAAATTTCACTGCAGCTTTGAAGCCGCTGGACTCAACCACATGGTCACTTTCATATAGCAAGCACTCTGCAACAGGACGTGGTTTGCCTTGTACTTTTATATGTCAGAGCTCACTGCAATTTGTCGTCATCTTAGTCTCAAGGTTATTCTTAAAATAGAATTGAATATAACGTTTTTTCCAGAGCGTATACTATACGTCTAGTGGTAGTTTTCACAGTGTCTCATGTTTGCTACCATTCATTACCATGTTTCTTTGTGCTTTATGATGATTTCTTTCTGCTGTGGTGCAACAGCTCATATTGCTAACATGCACTTGAACACAAACACCTTTTAAGTGCTTCCCACATTGGCATTTGCAACTGTTCATCTATATCCGGTAAATGGTCAGCGGTCTGTGAATCATAAGATATTCAACAATTCAGCAGTTTGATGAGATCTACGTCTGTCAATCTTTTATACAGTGTTCGGTATATTTAACTCGTGAACGGTTTGGTGTGTTTTATAATAAAAATACAAAATACTGCATTGCGTGAAACAGACAGGTTGCAAGTCCTCAATAAACTTGAAGCCGTGGTTTTTGATGAAGAACACATATCACATTTAATCACCACATCTCCATCAAAATGTATTATTAATTATAAACTTCTATGGAGCATCTATAAGAATTAAGATCGGGGTATATTATAGAAAAAGAAAGATTTTTTATAAATTGAAATCTTTAGAGTATAAGCAAATGTCTATTGTGCAGCAGGTTTTGTGAACATTTTAGATGTGACATGTCCTATGTTCCTCAGAGATCTGACAGTGATCTCTCTAGGAATCTCTTCTCTCATTGTCTCGTCTGTCTTTCAGGGATCACTGCAGCGACCAGCTCTGGACAACAGTCAGGTAAGGTAATGGTTTAAACACAAGACTAGACAGGTAGACCGGAAAAAAGAGATGAACAAATATACAGTGAATATGAACTGTGTCTGTAACACATTTCCTTACACCGGTTATAGGGTAGGGCATTGTTAATATAAAGTGCCTCAAGTATAGTGTACATGTTTATAGTATTGCTGATCAAACACATGAGAAACACTTGCCATAACACTGTCAATATGGTGCAACAGGTATCTTGAGCAGACATTTGAGCTGATATATTTATATATATATATATATATATATATATATATATATATATATATATATATATATATAATGTATTATTAATAGCACCCATTCTAAGAACCTTTCAATTCTTTACTTTGTTCCCATGTTTGCTGTTTATTCAGACTGTGCTCATATTTCAAATGCAACACTATACAGCAGGTACTCAGCTGCATCCTGGTACCGGTGCTGAAGATCACATGGTCTGATTGCAGTGAGTATTTTAAATGACAGCACATGACGTGATTTGGTACCAGGAAGCAGCAGCGACTGTGCATGTACAGTGCTGATTTACTGTTTGCATATTCCAAATTGAAGCATAAAGCACACTTTTCAACAGAAGAAAATGAGGACTGGTGAAAATATTGCCAGTGTTATACAGTAATATAGTGTTTTATAATATTGCAGCTGGGCACAAATATTGTTTAATAGTATTACCCAATAGAGACCTCGATCCTGACCTTAACCTAATCATTATTTTATTTATTTGACTTATTCTTCTTATAACAGATGCTTGGGTAGCATGTCTCATAATTGGAATTTTTTTTAATTTTTATCTCAGCTTTTGATAAATGGAGCAATACCAATGCAAATATCGGAAGGGAAACCCTATTACTAGGACTGTTTAACCTTATTATATCACTTCTTCTTTTTCAGGGTACCGGCCAAAAGCTGTGCTGACCCTTGAGCCCCCATGGGCTCTGATATTTGTGGGGGAGTCCATTACTCTAAGGTGTCAGGTTCATGGGGAGTCTGCTGGATGGAAATATTCCTGGATGAGAGAACAATGGGGAACACATTTACCCATCAGTGACAGCAGCAGTAGTGATGGATCAGCATACACAATCAGCAACGCTGCTGTGTCCCACAGTGGGCAGTACTGGTGTCAAGCTGAAAGAGGGAGTGAGCAGTCTGACAGTGATTCCTGTGTATTGACAGTGTCTGGTAAATTACTGACTCCCAGAATGTTTCCTTGATTCTGTTATTGTAACATTGCTCTTTTAGTCCATGCAACAGTGTTTCGGTCAGACACGCTGTGAGTGTAAAGTAATACAAACTCCACCAGTGACTTGAATAGCAAACTGACCAGGAAAACAGAGCCAAGAAACCATTAACAAACTAAATAGACCTTTACAAGCTAGATAGAAGTACATGTAATATACTAATATAACCTATTGACTACTAACAGCAATAGTTTAGTATTTGTTTTAGCTACTAAAGTGCAATTGAGTAGCTCTCAAAATTATTCACCCCCCCTTGGACTTTTCCACATTTTATTGTGTTACAACTTGGAATCAAATCGGAAAAGTCAAGGGGGTGGATACTTTTGAGAGCCACTGTATAATTATGAATATAAATCATATAATTTCATATATATATATATATATATATATATATATATATATATATATATATATATGATATATATATATATATATATATATATATTATACCTATATTTGGAGTAAACTGAAAAGATAAAATAACAATTTAAATTAAAATTGTACCCAAGTCAGTTTTTGTCAATTTTGTACTGAATCATATTATAAGTATTATGTTTCAGCATCCACTCTCCATTTACTGCAGTATTGTACTGTACTGTAAATAGCTGTAAATTTGCTGTTAAATGCAATATATTGTCATATACTATAGTTTACTGCAACTCATAGCCGTAACTACAGCACTTCGTGGTGGTTATGGTTTTAAAAATGATATTTATGTGATATGATTTAAATGTAAGTTTACTGTAAACAATGACATGTTGAAATGAAATTCTCTCTGTTGCAGAGGGTCGTCCAAAGGCTGTGCTGACCCTGGAGCCCCCAGGTGGAGAAATATTCACAGGAGACAGAGTTATCCTGAGATGTGGGGTTTGGGGAGGTTCTTATGGCTGGCAATATATATTCCATGGCAAAGGAAAGGTATATTCAGTGGGGGTGCAATGCAGCAGTAGAAATGATGGCAGCTGCACAATTGAGAAAGCTACTGAGCGCCACAGTGGATTGTACTGGTGTGAAGATGAAACTAGGAAAGAACGCAGTAATGCAGTGAGCTTAACAGTGCACGGTTAGTGTTTTAAAATGTGTGTAATAATTCTAATAATACTAATAGATGTTATTTTCTAAATGGGTCTATCACTGTGAACACTTCATGTGGATTACCAGAGCTGCCAATCCACTTCACAAGGTACATTTTGCCATTCATCCTTTTTAGACTTAAGAGAGACCGTTGTGATACTAGAACTGAATCAACCTTAACTTTAAAACCTCAACCAAAGGCTATTAAGTAGCATTAAAAATCTGCTCTCAGCTTTCCTGGAGAGAAGAGGTGACAGTTCTCCTGGTGGCCCCCAGATGGCCCAGGGGATTCTGTTTTTTAAACTTTTGCCAGCTGCTACAAAAGTATGGTTGTTTCCCAAAAGTATGGTTGTTTCCCAAAAGTATGGTTGTTTGTCGTGTTTGAATTGAAAGGGAGCTTTAGGTTACTGATGTAACCTTGTGTCACAAAGACGGCTGTAGTGGGAGACGTCAGACCAGAAACAGAAACCAGGAAATAAACAACAGAGAGGTGGATTTGGGTGGAGCTGTGATTGCTTTCGCTCAGCATTTAATGAATGAACAGAACAGTAAATAAAAAGGTTGTTACAAGCAAAAAAAACAGGACATGACACTTTCGCCAAATTAAAGAGACAAACAAAACGGACTACACAGACAAACAAGGTGAGCTGACATTTGAACTATTAACTCTTATTATAACCTTTGTCTCCAATCCCGTTCTCCACTCACTGAACACACAACCCAGAGTGAGTGAAAACATGCGGCTTTTATGCAGCTGTACCGAGACTCGATTGCTAATCAATAATTCAATTGGAGTCGCGGTACAACTGCACGTGAATTAATAAAGTGCAATTCCCTGTGCTCACATGTTACATTTTACTTGCACGTGAAGTGCTGTGCAATCCTCGTGCCTAAATACAAATATACATTTTAAACACTCGTGTTACTCAGACCCGTTTATATCCCGTGTACCAATGACTATACACCAACATTAACACACAACACACAACACAAAACACACACAGGGGCGGGGCACTTTGCCACACCCTGGTACCTTGAAAGAGAAGACAGTTACAAGTGTCTGGTAAGTTATTTAAAATGCAGGGGGATTTCAGTTGGTGGATTCAAGTTCGTAATGTTTTAAAAGAGGAAAACAAATCTAGAACCAATAAACTGGTTATGTTTTTGTTTTGTTAGATAAGCATGTGCAATATTTTTCTTTGTTTGAAATAGGAGTAAATTACAGACCGGTGTAAACAGCAGTGCTGTACTGTATTTAATTAAGAACCACTAAGTAATGTATCTCTCTGTCTGTGAGTGTTGTCTGATATTTTTGCTATGTATCTGCACTGAAGCTCAAGCAAAGGCTGTGCAGACTACAATGATCCCATCCAGCTAATTGTATCTGGTAAGAGATTTCAATGAATGATACTGGTAGTGCTTTTCTCCATGGCCACTGAAGTGTCCCCCACTAGAAGAGATCTCCTAAGTAGACATACATGCTATAGGTGTTTTTGAGCGCTGTCTGGTCTTCTTTTTATAGCTGCAACTCGACCAAAAGCTATTCTGACCCTGCAGACTGGAGGGACTGAGGTATTTGTTACACAAAGTGTGACACTCTTCTGCAACTCGACCAAAAGCTATTCTGACCCTGGAGACTGGAGGGACTGAGGTATTTGTTACACAAAGTGTGACACTGAGATGTGATGTTCAAGGGAGCTCTGCTGAGTGGAGCTATGCATGGTACAGAGATGGGAATGAACATCCTGTACACAAGACTTACTCCAGCAGTAGACATGGTGATAGATATACAATTAACTCTGCAGCTGAGTCACACAGCGGGCAATATACCTGTAAAGGTGAAAGCACAGCTAAACCATTTTACTCCAGAACCAGTGATCTTCTGACTCTGAAAGTTTCCAGTAAGTATTATAAACCCTTGGTATTCTAACATGTGTCCCAAATGAATCAGCATTTCCTTGTACTTTCTTCTTGAACACTCTTCCCAATCCCTCCTTTACACCAGTGGTCTGAACACAGGGCTCCTGATCTACCTCCTTATCAGTAAAATAAAATGATTAGTAAAGAGTGACGGAGGACACCCGGAGACACGCCCGTAACAATCGTCTTCATTTCAGAGAGGTTCATTCTTTGAAAAGTATAACCTATTGTACTACCTTTCCAAGAGACAGGTGAAATACAGCTCAGATTCTCTCATTGTCTTTATTCAGATAAACCAAAGGCTGTGCTGACCCTGGAGCCCCCAGGTGGAGAGATATTCACAGGAGACAGAGTTACCCTGAGATGTGGGGTTGGGGGAGATCCTGCTAGCTGGAAGTATCTCTGGTTCAAAGACACGCAAGGAACAGCACTGCCCCAGACAGACAGCAGCAGTGTAGAGGGGTCCAGCTACACAATCAGCTCTGCTACTCTGTACCACAGTGGAGAGTACCAGTGCATAGCTCAAAGGAGGAATGGACTGCTTTACTCGGAGTACAGTGACTCTGTCATGCTAAAAATAGCCAGTAAGTGATTTTAATTAGTAAGATAAACTATAATCCTGCTCATCATTTAAGAACATCGACATCCACGTCAATTCACACACACACACACACACACACACACACACACACACACACACACACACACACACACACACACACACACACACACACACACACACACACACACACACACACACACACACACACACACACACACACACACACACACACACACATATATATATATGAATTGTTCCTTTTCTGCAGCTCGACCAAAGGCTGTTCTGACCCTGGAGACTGGAGGGACTGTGGTATTTGTTACAGAAAGTGTGACACTGAGATGTGAGGTTCAAGGGAGCTCTGCTTGGTGGAGCTATGCATGGTACAGAGATGGGAATGAACATCCTGTACACAAGACTTACTCCAGCAGTAGACATGGTGATAGATATACAATTAACTCTGCAGCTGAGTCACACAGCGGGCAATATACCTGTAAAGGTGAAAGCACAGCTAAACCATTTTACTCCAGAACCAGTGATCTTCTGACTCTGAAAGTTTCCAGTAAGTATTATAAACCCTTTGTATACTAACATGTGTCCCAAATGAATCAGCATTTCCTTGTACTTTCTTCTTGAACACTCTTCCCAATCCCTCCTTTACACCAGTGGTCTGAACACAGGGCTCCTGATCTACCTCCTTATCAGTAAAATAAAATGATTAGTAAAGAGTGACGGAGGACACCCGGAGACACGCCCGTAACAATCGTCTTCATTTCAGAGAGGTTCATTCTTTGAAAAGTATAACCTATTGTACTACCTTTCCAAGAGACAGGTGAAATACAGCTCAGATTCTCTCATTGTCTTCAGATAAACCAAAGGCTGTGCTGACCCTGGAGCCCCCAGGTGGAGAGATATTCACAGGAGACAGAGTTACCCTGAGATGTGGGGTTGGGGGAGATCCTGCTAGCTGGAAGTATCTCTGGTACAAAGACACGCAAGGAACAGCACTGCCCCAGACAGACAGCAGCAGTGTAGAGGGGTCCAGCTACACAATCAGCTCTGCTGCTCTGTACCACAGTGGAGAGTACTGGTGTCGAGCTGGGAGGGGGAATGGACTGTTTTACTCGGAGTACAGTGACTCTGTCAGGTTTAATGTTTCTGGTAAGTGATTTTAATTAATAAAGAGACTGTAATTCATAATTACTCCAGAACCAGTGATCCTCTGACTCTGAATATTTCCAGTGAGTATTTCTAAACCCTTTGTAACAGCACGTTTATTCCAAATTATGCAGAATTTACTCCTATTTTTTAAAACTCTTCTAAACCCTTCTTATACCAGTGGTTTATTCTGATATTTTTATTTTCATAGCTGTACCAGCTGCTGTTCTGACCCTGGAGACTGGAGGGACTGAGGTATTTGTTACAGAAAATGTGACACTGAGATGTGAGGTTCAAGGGAGCTCTGCAGAGTGGCGCTATGCATGGTACAGAGATGGGAATGAACGTCCTGTACACGAGACTTACTCCAGCAGTAGACATGGTGATAGATATACAATTAACTCTACAGCTCAGGCACACAGCGGGCAATATACCTGTAAAGGTAAAAAGTCTAATGAGTTTTACTCGAATTCCAGCAATCCACGTATTCTGAAAGTTTGTGGTAAGTAATTCTAAACCCTCTGTTGTTATTATTATTATTATTATTATTATTATTATTATTATTTATTATTATTATTATTATTATTATTATTATTATCTAAACATACCTTTACTTCCTTCTACTACCATCCTAAGTTCTCTTCCAAATTCCTTCCTGCCCTCTATCCACTCGTCAGTGATTGTATGCTTCCCCACCTCTCCTTGCTTACTTTCCCACTAGTCTTTGGGTGGGGGGATAGAAGGCACTGCAGGATTTACTCTTTTTTGTGCATAAGTGAAGATAGCTGGTTAAAGGTTGTGCTGTCCCTGGAACCACAGGGTGGAGGAATGTACACAGGAGACAGAGCTATCCTAATAAAATAGTTCTGTAATGTTCCTTTCTGAGTGTCTGATCTTCTTTTACTTGTGTCTGCAGCTCAACCTAAAGCTGTTCTGACTGTGGAAATAGGTTGGATTGAGATATTCATTTCAGAAAGTATGACACTGAGATGTGAGGTTCAAGGGCTCACTAATGAGTGGAACTATACATGGCACAGGGATGGAATTCTTTGCAGTGGATACAGTGAAAGATACACAGTGTACTCTAAAAATGACTCATACAGCAGAAAATATACCTGTACAGGTGAAAGGACTCCTAAACCTTTTTCCTCCATTACCAGCGACCCTCTTGTCCCGAAAGATTTTGGTAAGTAATGTTAAACTGCAGATAAATGTAGGTGCGTCCTGAGTTTCTAATTTGTGCAACCAAACAGGATAGATTGACTGCCTCCCTCTCCTCTCTCCCCTGCTACCCCAGTTCTGAAGTGGCAGCTCAGTGTCGTTGACTGCCTCCCTCTCCTCTCTCCCCTGTTACCCCAGTTCTGAAATGGCAGCTCAGTGTCGTTGACTGCCTCCCTCTCCTCTCTCCCCTGTTACCCCAGTTCTGAAGTGGCAGCTCAGTGTTGTTGACTGCTTCCCTCTCCCCTCTCCCCCATTACCCCAGTTCTGAAGTGGCAGCTCAGTGTCGTTGACTGCCTCCCTCTCCCCTCTCCCCCGTTACCCCAGTTCTGAAGTGGTTGCTCAGTGTCGTTGACTGCCTCCCTCTCCCCTGTCCCCTGTTACCCCAGTTCTGAAGTGGCTGCTCAGTGTCGTTGACTGCCTCCCTCTACTCTCTCACCTGTTATCCCAGTTCTGAAGTGGCAGCTCATTGTGGGGGTTCCTGGGGTCACAGTTCTGCTAGTTCTTCTTGTTGGCTTGGTGCTGTTGTGCCGGAGAATCTGCAGAAAACTAGGTGAGATGAACTCAAGATTTACCTTCCGTGGGCTGGTTTAATCTATTATCAATGTGTCTGTTTTCTCTTGGTCTGGTATAGGATTTTAATTAATAGGGAGTAAGCCTCTGCTGGCTGAGGGACATCACTGTTGAGTCTACAGTGCTCCTTTCTTCTTACGAGAACCAACCATTATCCCTCTTACAATCTCACTCTTCCTGTCTTCACATGGCTTCCCATTTCCCTTACTGCACTTTGATCAGCCTTGTTGTGTCTTTACCCTTTGGAGATCCCTTATATGAATCCAGTGCACCCTGTATGATTGTTCTTGTCTCTGCCCCACAGATAACCACAGACAGGCTCATGAGCACATGTTTTACTCAATGGTTAACCTGAAAGACAGAAAATCAGGTAATGAATCTTTAGCTAAACATTGTATTAATTGCACTTGATTTGAGTAGCGTACAGCCAGTGTCTGTTTCTTATGACTCTAGTAGCTTTTACAATAACTTCTTGATGTTTACAGTTGATTGGAAACACTGATTCAAGTTCTACAAAAAAAAAAACAGTACACCTGCAAGTATGGAATTGAAGCTTAATGTGTTCATTGCAAATTTAAACCTTCCATCTGCACTTTACTTGCCATGATCAAGCCTTTTGAAATAGAATATGATACATATGTTCAAACATGTAATACACCATAGATGTAAGAATGGGTTAATGATGATGATGATGATGATGATGATGATGATGATGATGATGATGATGATGATGATATTATTATTATTATTATTTATTATTATTATTTATTATTATTATTATTATTATTGTTTTGGCTGCTGGACTAGTAAAGATTATTGGAATTTCTCTGTCTTCCCTTCCCATCTCTCTCCCAATAATTGCACTACCTGTGTTTTCTTCTCCAGCCAATCCTTTTCTAGAAGATGCATTTTATGACACCATCAGTTCAGCAATGGAAACACAATGTAAGTAGATGTGTTTCTCTAGTACTGCTAGCTCTCAGTCACACACAGTATACATGTTCATCTATATGCTGTATTGTATTGCAATGTGCCCCACAACAGCAAGGATTGAAGGACTCTCTTCCCTTATCTTTTTTCACACCCTTTTGCATCATGCAAGCTTATCTGTGTTTAACCCCCCAGGCAAACCCACTGCAGATGACAGTGGTGCACTTTATCAATGCATTGACCCTAACACAGATATCCAGTGGATGGGTGGGCAGTTTCTCTTCTACTGTAATCTTGATTTTTCTCCTTCTCTACCTTTATCCAGTGTCCATGTTTAACATGGTTCTTTATTTCCAGGTAACCCTACAGTAGCTAACAGTGCAGCCTTTCATTCCATGGTCAGCCTGAAGGGAAAGAACAAAGACAGATCCCAAGAATAATTGCTTTTCATTTGACTCTTGTTTTATTAATACACTGTGCTTAGAGTGGCTCTTCTTGCATAAGAGATGCCATCTCGTGCAGTTTGGGGCGAGATGACTTCACTAAATGCTATAATAAGATAATGCAATATTAAGAGACATTTTAAAGTGTTAGCTTATTATGAATCTCATAAACACAGGCTGTATTCGGGAGCTGCTATTAAACACAGTGTTAATGTTGTTTCTTTAACCTTAGAATTGTGCTGTGGTGTGTTCTGTGCATGTGGTATCTACACAGCATATGATTTGGACAGAGCCATAACTTGTGTACCATGCTGATCCAACACCTCCCAGTCCTCATTGTGTATCATGCTGATCCAACACCTCCCAGTCCTCATTGTGTATCATGCTGATCCAACACCTCCAACTCCTCCCAGTCCTCATTGTGTATCATGCTGATCCAACACCTCCAACACCTCCCAGTCCTCATTGTGTATCATGCTGATCCAACACCTCCCAGTCCTAATTGTGTATCATGCTGATCCAACACCTCCTAGTCCTCATTGTGTATCATGTTGATCCAAACACCTCCAACACCTCCCAGTCCTCATTGTGTATCATGCTGATCCAACACCTCCCAGTCCTCATTGTGTATCATGCTGATCCAACACCTCCCGGTCCTCATTGTGTATCATGCTGATCCAACACCTCCAACACCTCCCAGTCCTCATTGTGTATCATGCTGATCCAACACCTCCCGGTTCTCATAGTGTATCATGCTGATCCAACACCTCCAACACCTCCCAGTCCTCATTGTGTATTCTTCATTTGATCTGGATCATGTCTTTCCAGGTGACCCAACAGAAGCTAACAGTGACGAGTTTTATTCTACTTTCAAATAAAGAAGAAACCCCAAGGTAAGAAATCCTGTACATTGAAAC
>NC_054572.1:0-23863 GCF_017654505.1 Polyodon spathula | reverse complement strand
GCCACATAAGAGCATGACTTGCAAGGATTGTGCAAGCTCTGTGCTTTGAGCACACATGTATTCAATAGAAAGAAAATACAAACTATAAAAAATCACTCGAAACACTCCATCATAAGTTATACTGATACAAAACTTCCTGGTAATAATGAGGTATTTTGTTTTACATCTGTCTAATTTCTCTTTGTGCAGAAGTATAAAAATGAACTCCGATTACATAAGTGTGTGTTGGTTCTCAGAAGTTTAATTTATGTGGAAGTTTTGTCGTTTTTTTTTTTTTTTTTTTTATCTGTATTTGTGCTTTTTTCTTTTTTTAATCCTCCCCCCCCCCCCCCCCCCCCAAACGCTGCCTTTGTGGTTGTTTAAAGAGATCCTAGGATTTAAAGTTTGCCTGTAGTAGACTGTGGCTCAGCTGCCTAGGTGTAGTTGCTGTCTCCCTGGCCCCTTTCTTTGTATTGCCTCTCCCCTACACTCACAGCTGTTCTCTCTTTGACTTTTTCAGTGCTGGTTTACTTTTGCAAGGTGAAGATGCGTCTCAGCCTGTTGAGCAGCGTGTTGTGAGCCACCCTGCTGGCTGAGATGGTGACGGTTCAGTCCCCGGCGTCAGTGAGTACCGGGTCAGTGTCACAGTAAGTACTGCCCAGCGCTGTGTGCCGTGGGAATCACGACTCCCAATGAACAGCAGTGAGCTCTGTTCCTGTGTTTTACTATGAGCCTGATTTAAACATGCCTGGCCTATAGTGCTCCCTCAATATTTATCAGATTTTATATTTCACTGATTTGGTTAATTCGCTGTTAGGTGCTATATTTTCCTGTACAAGGGCCCTTCACTAATTCACTGGGTTTTTTTTGTGTTTCTCAGTATTTAATTTTTTTTAGTTCAGTCAGTTTATTAAAAAAAATAAACGTAAAATCCAGAACTAGTGCAAGTGTAGGTTTCTAATGAAGCAGGGTGCGGTGACGTGATGTGTGTGCTGACCTGTCTTTGCCTCCCTTCTCCAGGATGAGTTCTCGCGCTGCAGGGAGGTCGCAGTCCTGATCAAGCGCATGCATTGCTGAGCGATGGATCGATGCAAACATGTGGGCAGGCTGCGCCTGGCCCAGGACCACTCCATCCTGAACCCCCAGAAGTGGCGCTGCGTGGACTGCCAAACCACGGAGTCAGTGTGGGCCTGCCTCAAGTGCTCGCACGTGGCCTGTGGGCACTATATGGAGGAGCATGCCCTGAAACACTTCCAGGAGTCGCGGCACCCGCTCGCAATGGAGGTCCACGAGCGCGATGTCTTCTGCTACCTGTGCGATGACTACGTGCTCAACGACAACCCTGAGGGGGACCTGAAGCTGCTGAGGGGGGCCCTGAGCACTGTGGTGCGCGGCCCCGAGGGAGACCCCTCCAAGCCCAGCCGCCGCAGCCTGCGCTCCCTGGCCTCCGGGGAGAGCCCCAGCTCCCAATCCCACGGCGAGTCTGGCAGGCAGCCCGCCATGCAGACGGCTCTGTGGCACCGGCGCCAAGCCCTGCTCAGCAAGTCCCTGAAAGCCTGGTTCGGGAAGAGCTCCCGGGGCCAGCAGCGGCTGGAGGAGGAGCGGAGGAAGCAGGAGCTGGAGAAGAGGAAGGAGGAATTGAGGCTGCGGAGGATGGAGGTGAAGCAGCGGTTGCTGGAAGAGCTGGCCAGCTCCCCTCCTAGGAAAAGTGCCAGGCTGCTGACGCAGGCGCCCAGAGAGCACGCTATCATCCCCAGGAAGTTTCGGGAGCCCCCCGAGCGGACGCCCGTGCTCACTCGGAGGTCGCTGGGCGGCGCTCGAAAGCGGCGGAGATGCTATCCCTCGTCTAGGCGGAAGGTGACCCCAGGGGTGACAGGGTTGAGGAACCTGGGAAACACCTGCTACATGAACTCTATCCTGCAAGTGCTGAGCCACCTGCAGAAGTTCCGGGAGTGCTTCCTCACGCTGGACCTCTGTGAAACCGAAGAACTGCTGGCCAAAAACTCTGGGGTTAACAAGTCCAGGGTCATGAATGGGACCCCCCACTCGAACGGTGGGCCGGGCCGCAATGACAAGCTGGGGGGGCTGTCCGGCAGCAAGCAGAGCCTGCCCCCGAGCCTGAACGCGGCCGAACTGGTGCAGCCCAAAGAGCCGCGGTCGTCCCGGCAGATGTCTCTGTGCCATGAGCTGCACACGCTGTTCAGGGTGATGTGGTCAGGGCGCTGGGCCCTGGTCTCCCCCTTCGCCATGCTGCACTCCGTATGGAACCTGATCCCGGCTTTCCGAGGCTATGACCAGCAGGACGCGCAGGAGTTCCTCTGCGAGCTGCTGGACAAGGTGCAGCAGGAGCTGGAGTCGGAGGGGACCAAGCGCAAGATCGTCATCCCCTTCTCCCAGAGGAAGCTCACCAAGCAAGTGCTGAAGGTCGTCAACACCATATTCCATGGGCAGCTGCTCAGCCAGGTAGGGAAGCTACAACCACAACTATTAGATGCACAGTTGGGCTTCATTTAGAAATTTGAATTTATGAAGTTTATTTTAGTAGATAAGTAAGCAGATTGAGTGCCCTATTTTGTTTTTTGTATTTTTAAAATGCAAGTAGAATTACATTGGCAAGAAACAAAGTAATAACAATAATAATTAAGCGGCTCCTTCCTTCAACTAAGTTGTTTCTTGCATACGTTTTGTACTGTCTTATTCCTCTTTGCCTTTTGTTCTTGTTTCAAAATAGGGTCCCGAGTTTTTCTAGGTGTTACTGTGAGCTTGATTGCACACCTGATTGCCAAAACCTGGATCAAACTTCTATGCAACAGAAGCCCTATGTCTATCCGTGTGTTTGAGTGCAAGTCAGTTTGACAGTCTGTCTGTTAGCCGTATTCAGAAATAACCCTTTAGTGTTAATGATGACTTGAGTGCAGCAACTGCCTTAATGGATTTTCACATTGAGAAAGCAGCACCTTTAAGGGAGCAGTAATGCTTTGGGAATATGGCTGGGCGTCGATGTGTGCGAGTCTGATGGTGACTCTCCGCCTCTTGGTTCTCATTATGATGTCTGCGCTGTTTTTCCAGGTGACCTGCTTGACCTGTAACTACAAGTCGAACACAGTGGAGCCGTTCTGGGATCTGTCCCTGGAGTTTCCAGAGCGCTATCACTGTGTGAAGAAGGGGGCCGCAGCCACTGCCTATCACAGCGACTGCACGCTCACGGAGATGCTGGCAAAGTTCACAGAGACCGAAGCTCTGGAGGGGAGGATCTATGCCTGCGACCAGTGCAACAGTCAGTACCATCTCTGTCTATATATGCATCGTTGTGATAGTCGGTTCTGTGTGATGTACATTGTAATCGCCAGCATTGTCTCTCCGATTTGCATTGAGTCTAAGCCTGTTGCGTTATGCATCAGAGTGTCTTGAGTTAATCAGTACTGGGAGATTTGTTTATTATTCTGCAATCTTAATACGGTGCAGTCAACAGTCATTGCTGTCTCTGATGCCACATCCTTGTGAAGTGGGTGGTCACTGTCGTAGTACTTTGTGAAAATCCGTTCTGTGTTGGTCACAGTGCTGCATTCTTTTCCCATTCTAAGATGGTCCTTGATGTCCTGCTTGCAGTCGAGGAAGCCGGTACTCAACTAGAGAAGAGCCCGATTCTCATGGTGTATTGTTGATTTAAATACAAGATCCTGCAAGCCCTGATAATAGCGCTCCTGGAATCCTATTTTTATTTTATGGTGGTTGCTGTTGCTTTTGTGCACAGGTAAAAGGCGGAAGTCGTCCCCAAAGCCTTTGGTACTCACGGAAGCGTGCAAACAGTTACTGATTTACAGGCTACCTCAGGTCCTGCGGCTGCACCTCAAGAGGTTCAGGTGAGTGAGATGGAGCTTCAGCAGTGGGGCTCGGCGAAGGGAATGATAGATACTGGGCAACATTTGCTGTTTGCTAGATTTCTAACCTCAAAAAGCAGTACTGGAGTATATGCCCAGTGAATGTGGCGGCCGTTGTTTAACAGTGAAAGTAGACTGCCATGGTAGATAAATATTTCAGTTTTAAAATATGGGGTATTTTTGTATCTTGCCTGTACCCTGTCCCTACAAGAGAAGTGTTCCTTATAGAACGCTGTTGTATCACTTGGTATCTTGTCTGTTAAAGGAGTGTCTTGCCATTTTAAGTTTATCAGGCATCACATTTGCAAGGTTATACATACCTTGGGGGATATTCCAAAACCAGGGTTATCAGTTACAAAAATGGAGCAGATTCCAAAAAAGGCCTCTTTCCAGAAAAGACTTCCTGGTTTCTTTTCTGAGTCATAACTCTCTAAACCCTGGGGCTTTCTGGCTGAGTTTTCTGACATTGCAAACTCACAAATCAGGTGATGCCAGTGTTCAATAGAAGCACAAGCATCACTGGGGGGTGCTCTGCTTCCCAGCGGCGTGCTGAGTCGACTCTGTTTGGTTTGCAGGTGGTCCGGTCGCAATCACAGAGAGAAGATTGGCGTGCATGTGACGTTCGACCAGGTTTTGAACATGGAGTCTTACTGCTGCAGGGACTCTCTGTCCTCGATCCACAGAGAGAGCTTTACCTACGACCTGTCTGCCGTCGTCATGCACCACGGCAAGGGGTTCGGCTCAGGACACTACACCTCGTACTGCTACAACACTGAGGGGGGTGAGTGAAGCAGTGCTGCTGCAGAGTGCACTTCGAGGAAAACAAGGGCAAGAGCAGGGATGGAAATGAGACTCCTATTGCATAGCAGATTCACCCTGTCCAGGTTTTAATAGGAGCTTGATTATCCACAGTGTATCGGTAACAAGCTCACATGTCTTACTGAACACCTAGTAAAACCAGGAATGGATCGGAGTGCTGTGCAACGTAAGTCTTTGTTCCATCCTACTCTTATTTGGTGAGATTTGATCAAGTCTTCCCAACGGTCTTAACATATGACTTCCCCACTTTCACAAACGTTACATTTTCATAGAGCAGCCCACTGTAGTGTGTACAATGGGTTATAGCGGTGGTTCTCCCTATGAAGGGAATAAATTAAATAAATATTAACCCTTGACATGAATTTAGTGGAGTTCATCAGTACCTTTCTGTATGTCGCACTTTGCATTTTAAGCATCACTCATCCAATGAATAAACCCTTGTTTTTTGTTTGGTGTGTTTTTAGGTTTCTGGGTTCACTGTAATGACTCCAAGATGAACGTGTGTAGTGTGGAGGAAGTGTGCAACACCCAGGCCTATATCCTCTTCTATACTCAGCGATCAGTGCAGCAGACCAGCGTGGCTTGAACCCAGATCCACACTCCCAGACTCAGGGCTGTCGCAAAACACGCCGACCCCAGGACTGTTTCCAACATGCACCTAGGAACAGCCTGCCATGCTGTCTTAAATCAAGCTCCTTGTGCAACTGAATTTCACTGCTTAACCACTAAAAACAACCGGAGCCCGAGGCACACTGACAACGTGGCCCACCGATTTGAGCCGAGGGAATTGGTAGGGAGAGTGGGCCACTGGTATAAACTGTGGCCTTACTTAGAGGAGGCGGTGTGCCCCAGTTGATACGGCTTGGGGATAGTGGTTTTAGATGAGGGGGTAGAAGGCATTGCAGCCAAGTGACAGAAATATCCACATAATAAAAAAAACACCAGTCTGCAGGAATCAGGTATTTTTAAATTCATTGTTGCACATCTATCGATTTCTCTTGGGGGTTCAGTGATATCTGTAGAATACAGAGGGGTTTATCACTCTGGCATGAGTAACAAAATCTCACCCACAGGGTTTACTATTGAATGTGCTGGCTCCCAGATCTGCAGTACTCTGTTCCCTATGCTGTGTTATGCTATACTGTATTGAGTATGCTAGCTGTTTGATTGCTGGTCCTGACTTCACAGTACTGCATTGAATTTGCTGGCTCTCAGATCCTCAATACTGAGCTCTTTACTATACTGAGTTTGCTGGCTATCAGATCAACACTACTGAGTTAACTTTACTGTATTGACTTTACTGAGCTCTTCATTTTCGGTTAGAATAAAGCAGATTAAGAAATGATCAACAAATTAAGAATCATGCTGCTTGCGCTGAGATTAAACTGTATTCATGGCACTGCAGTGTCATTGCAGAGTTTTACGTTTACAAAGCATCTTAAGCTGTGGGTTTGATTTGCAGTTAATTTGTTTTGATTTCTTCCTACTTAAAAGCTGCTTCAAGGATACCAGCACCATAATTGCAACTTATTCCCAGCCAGAGAGTGAAAGTAGCCAGAGAGCTTTAGTTAAAATGCTAGAATATTGTGCTTTACTGGAGCACTGGCTGTGTCTTGCCCATTTTCATGAAGATTTCACATACCTGGCTCGGTCCTGGTGTAGGTACAGAAGGAAAGCACACCAGCGTAGGAAAAGCTTTAGAGAGAAGAACTGCAATACCATAGAGGTACAACCAATCAGGGCCTGGAATAGCAGCCATATTGACACCTGCAGCATGTATTAAGTGCTTTTAACCTCAAGGCAAAAAACAAACAACAACAAAAAAAAACACACCAGCATTTCAAGCACTGCCTGGTTTAGGCTTCTGTGTCCTTGCTTGCTTGAATAGTCTTGGATTTATGACATGTCCCTGGGGGCTACTTTGTGTACTTCTGTTTGACTGCTTGCAGTTTGCTATTACTGCAATAACAGTGCAGTACCCCCCAGTAAAGGTGTTGTATTGGTGGTAACGGCAGGCTGCTGCTTAAATGTTTTCTCTTCCATTTGAATGCAGAAGGGTATTTCTTTATACTCCTTTGCACATCTCATTATTGGGTACATGCAATCAAGCACAGACTCACTTCCAGCTTGTTGATGTAAATCCTAGCCTATTCCCTCTTTCAACAGCATGCATATTCGTTTGAGCTCAGCTGCTAGTTGTCATGTGTTGCCGTTTTGAGCATAGAATTGTTTTTAGTGATCTAGACCCAGTAACTTCTTACAGCTGCACACAGGAGCAAAACAAACACTGCTCAATGTGTTACTTGTTTTTTGGGGAGGCTGTTTGTTTTGTAAGGAGTTTAGACAATGGGAAACCTAATGCTCCCAGCTCCTTATCCATTTAACAATTCTAACTGGATGAAACCTTACAATCAAACCAAGCCTTGCATAGTTCTAAAAAGAATGAGAGATTTGATACACATCTTAACAGATCTGGTTATTTTTGTTTTTATAGCATGTGGGGGTGGTGGACTTTTTGTCAGTTAATTGAAGGAGCTGTTGCCTGTATTTCATATAAAGGTGCTTTTGTTTGTAACATTGTATCTGTGGTGTGGGGAGTGTGAGTCATCATGAGGACCAAAGCACTCTTATCAGACACTAATATTCTGTCTTGTCGCTGAGGGGATGTACAGAAAGGCAGGTGGGAGAGCTTATACTTGGTGCCTTTTTATTACTCCTGTTTCAGTACTGCCCTCCTCTGGAGGACTCAAGGCGTTACAAATGGACCAATTCTGTTTAAACATGTTTTCTGCTACTAGGTGCAAGTGGCGGATCAGAATGTGTGTATTGTACGAATGCTTTTTGAATAATGATTCATGTTTCATTGATTTCATATCTGTATGTGGATACAGACTGACCTTTACCAGCAAAAACAACTCTCAATATGTTCTACATGTCTGGGAAGCCTTTGTGATATTGAGGAAATTTGTACAAAAACACAAAACAAGTTTTTTTTTTTTTACTTTTTTTTCTTAAATTCTGGTATTTTTTTAAACTTGTTTCTCAGGCCTTCTGTTATCAAGTCAGTGATTTTTTTTGTTCCCCCTTTGTCACCCCGAAATAAAAAAAAAAGGAAAAACAACTGAGGTGGATGTCTGAGTAAAACTGTATTATCAGAATCTCCTGTGCTGTTTCATTTCTCATGTCAGTAAACTTCAAGAAACACACACACTGAACCCAGACATGCAGCCTTCCTCCCGTGCTGCTGCACCCCCAGCCCTGACAATCTGCCTTCGCTTGTGTTTGCACGATCCTGCTCAAGAGATTCACTCTGACACGCACTGGACTGTGCCAATTGCAAGTATAAAGCCTGAGCCCCTGACTGACTGGAGTGAGAAACACCCTTTCTAACACAGTGAACCACATCCAGTTGCATGATGTACAAGAGCTCACAGTGAAGCAATGGAGATTTTATTTTGCCATGTGTCTATGGTCATTTCCAATGGTCTAGCTGATCAATATGGGAATCTATTAAAAACTATGTAAAGACAGAATTGATGGTAAACAATGCATGCAGCAGCCACAACATTTACATAAAGAAAACAATGCTAGTATTCTGAATGTCTTAAATCTCATTAATTGTCCATCTCCTCAGTATGATAGGACACACCCCTTCAGTCCAGGCAGCACATCTCTCAGAGGATTCCCAGTCTCGTCACAAGCAGAAAGCTGTAAATAAGAAATGTGTGTTTAATTGTAGAAAAGGATATTGTTATTATACACCAATGGATGTTGATTTAGCATTTACTCCCATAACCTTTCAACTTGCCTTGGGTTAGTTGCTCTGCAACCTTATACCCATGCTTTAGGCGAGTTATTGGTGTGTGCAATTGTAAAGCACATTTAGAAAACATTTGACCATATTCTCAATTCACTTTGCTGGAGTGCTTTCTCAGTAAATGCAAGTAAATCCAGTTCAGAACTCTTTAAAATAAATACAAGCCCTCGACAAGTTCAATTAACTATTGCCAATGGTCACACTTGCAATCCGTCCAAATTACAACTTGTTTTACTCAGTTTATGGTTCAATGCCTCGCTTTTAAAGAAAGATTTTGTATTTTTATAAACTGCACAATAAGAATGACATCATTTAGGAGTTATGGTACAGCATGTGTGTGTGTGTGTGTCATATATATATATATATATATATATATATATATATATATATATATATATATATAAAATCTATCCTTCATACCCACCTTAATCAATCGTCCTGACTGGTTATCAGATCGGTTGCGGTGCCGTCAGATCGAAGTCGGACAAATTCTTGGCAACCCAAACGCCAGCAGCAAACAGGCCCAAATTAATCAACACGTTTCTAGAAGGAAGGAAAGAACAGCCGGGGCGTTTAACATCCATCTGGTTTCACAGAGCCCGGTTTGCACTAATCTTGGAATACCAACACTACCCAATGTAAAATGTGGTCCACGATTACTGCTAAACAGGGTCTGTGAAACGAACCCTCAATCTGAAGTAGCGAGTGCAGACGCAGAGCTGATCCGTGACTCGCTCTGGAGGGCATCGTCACATACAGCCAACGACAACACATTATTAATGCGAGCATGGACACAGTGGCTCGTTTTAAACTATCACTATGTAAACGTGATAGCCGTAACGTGACCACCATACAGTTGTGATCATGAGCTTGTATTTCGTGATTGAGGTTGCTGTTAATATATAACCCGACTCCTGCACTTCATAGAACCATACATTCAGCTAAAGCAGGCATATCCCCTGCTGTTCTGAATGGGCAGTATGACGGGCTGGGTTTGCTGCTGGCAATTTATATTACAAAGCCACACACACCCCTCGAATTACACACCACGTGTACTGACACTAGACATCAGCTTTATTTTAAGACTAATCTAAATATTTCCTCTTTCTTCTATGAAAGCTCAGCTCTACCTTCTGAAGTCGTTCCTGTCGGTAGCAAAGCGGTACGCGGCTCCGATCCACCCGGCGATCCCTGCTGGTCTGGCCGGCTTCTTTTCAGTTGGTCCCATAGCTTCTGCAGTTATCCTGCAATATCTAAAGAAACCCAAATCTCTAGCAAAGGACTCCCAAAAAAGAAAACCAACAGCACCGGAAGATCGCAACACAACTTCACTCCCTTCCTCAGGAAGCGCGGTGTCTAAAAATAAAGAACCGGGGTGTAACTGGTAGAGGTTTTGTGGTTCCTAACTGAAGTGCTGTAATTATTAATGTGGGGAAAACTTTATTTTTTAATTATTTTACTCGCAGTACAGTTTATATGGTTAGTGTAATTGAATACGCGGGATCCTTCCTCGACGAGTAAAAAAGTATCTTGAAAAGAATCAATTCTATATCTACATTGATGTTTATTTTAAACATTCACCCTGCACACCACCTGACCCTTTTATTACCAGGTGAGCCACCCGGGCATCTGCAACGTTTTATATTCTCTTCGGTCACGAATTTTCCATTTCATTTTTAGCAAATTTAAAACTGAGTGAACTCTGTGGAGTTCTAGAAGTTGCTCTGCCGTAACTTTGAAAAAAAAAAAAGCATTATGAAGTAGATACATAGACAGGAATCTTAACATTATGCAATTGTGCACACAGTGACTGAAGGGGTTTAGGCTTGTTATTTGTAATGTAATGTAATGTGTACTCAGTGGGGTACGAGCATTTGCCCTGGCAATATATACATAAAGTACGGTGGGGTAGAAAACATTACTGCAGTAGCCACTCGAAGCCGCTAGAGGGTGCAAAAGAGCTTAACACTTAACTCACACACTCAAAAACACAACATTCTACCAAATTTCTCATCCTTGACCTTTATTATAATGAAAACATTCTAAAGTTATTTACAAAAATATAGAAATACAATTCAGCTGTACCGCCATGTTACTCCTTCATTCACCTGACCCCATTTACAGTTACTAACACCACCATTTATTTGTCTATGCGCAACTTCAGTCCGCACCACATCATATGCGATTTACACCCCTAAACTTAATCTCTAAATATAGACCCTAAACCTAACCTCTACCTAGTAACTCTGTTACTATTATTTCAACACTATGTTTATACACCGTTTCTCTTGCACCCTCTAGCGGCCTCTTGTGGCCACTACACCCGACGCTCACCGCCCTGAACTGAAAGGCAATACACATTGACTTTTAATATTTCGTAAATACATTAATAATATCTGTATTTTCCTCACTTCATTTGTCATGAAATGACCTATTAAAGAATGGGTAAGAAATGTATATATACACATTTCGGAAGGAATCTTTAAGCAGGTTTTTAGCACATCCCTTGTGCTGATAGTAACGTGCTTACACAGTGAATACCGCAGTCTGTTAACCCATGTGCCAATGGCAGGGGGTGGTGTGACGTCACAGCGGAGATGGACTTGGCACCAGTAAGTAATCCGTGCAGGTGTCACGGAACCTGCGTGTCAGCATTCCTGTGGTGGAAGAGAGTCACCTGAAAACAACCCTCACATAAAGCGTGCATGCGGTGGATCACAGTGTTCCTCAAACCTACGATTCCAGGCTCTGCAAACAGACCGCACATTCTGCAGATTCGTAAAGCAGCTACCGAAAACGAGCGATTGTAAGTAATACAAGACTATGCGGTAGTTTGTCTTGATCAGCTGCATCCACCATGGCTGTGAACACGCTGGCCCTCGGGTGTAAGTTTTGATCACCATCCTGTATATTCCTGTATGTAACAGTGATCGAACCAGCGCCACCAGAAGCAAAGCAAAGATACAGAGCGGTTGCAGGTTGCTGAGGTGTGTGCATGCGGTGTGGCACTGCACCACTGAAAACAAGCCCTTGTTCATTTTCCAACAGTCCTGGCCTAATTAAACATGTAGAGGAACTACACTGATGCAAACAGGTGGCTACTTGATACACCTGCTGCACACTTGCCAGCATTTGGAAAAATGGACACAATGAAGCGTTCTTACCTTTGAATAAGTTCGTGATCAGCAGGTGTGTGGTTTTCACTAACTCTACTGTGTAGAATACATGTTTTTTTTTTCTATGGGTAAATATCGGAACTTTCTTCATAGGGATACATGTATATCTTTCAACGACTGTAACAAGAGGCCAGGGTTACAGGCAAATGTTAAAAATGTAAAAAAAAACACAAACAAATCCTGAATGGGTTGTGATGACTCCGGGTTAAACAAATACATGCTGATCCTTCAACAAGCCACCTGGGCCCCCAGCTCCTTGTCCTGAAATGGCTCAGGTTTGGGAGGAAGGAGTCGGGATTCTGGGAGGGAAAGACTGCCGTGCCCAGAGGACACAGACAGGCGACTCTGCAGAAGAGGGTTTTCAATCTGTCCAGATGGCAGCCCTGTCTCCACTATCTCTGCTATCTTCACTATCTCCGCTATCTCCTCCTCTTCAGCCTGGCCTGTGCTGCTGGAACAGCTAGCGTCCTCCAAGGCTGTTGCCTCAGACTCGGAGCCGTGTAGAAGAGCTGCATCACGCCTCACCTTGCTTGGGTCTTCTGTGGTTTTGGGAAGCCCTGCTCCCTGCAGTCCATGGTGCCAGTCCTCGAACCACGTCGGAGAGTGTCTCTGATACTCCCTGAACTCCTTCAGTTTGCTCTGCAGCTTCTGACCAGACTCTGTCCTCCTGAAATCCACCTTGATGTGGCTTAGCTTCTTTACAAACTTCCTAGTGCCAGACATCAGGCTGTGAACATGCTCGTCTCTGAAGCAACAGGGTATCCCAGAGCGAGAGCTGTCTGAGTCAAAGCACACCGCGCAGACCCTGCCCTCGCCACTTCGCAGGTAGCTGTCCACAGAGTGGAGCAGTCCTGGGGTGAACAGGTCCCCAAACTCGGGCTCCACCAAGCCGGGTTCCCCCTCCAGCCCCGAGCTCCACGCCTCCCACTTCAGGGAGGCTCCTCTGGACCAGACGAGAACCACTCTGTCTGCCACAGCCAGCTGCTCGCTCAACCATGCCTTGGGGCCCAGCTTCGCTATGCCACGGCGGTCCCACATATCCAGGGCCACGTGACAGTGGCACTCCTCATGCAGGAAGAGGGCCAGGGACTCTACCACAGCCTGGAAGAAAGGGTGATCCCAGGAGCAGAGCAGCAGCACTCGCACTGTGGAGGAAGCGGATAGACAGTCAGACAGGCACTGGGTGTGGAGACGCACAACCACATTTTAATACATGTGTCTATGCAGAGATAGAAGTAAGACTCCTGTTGTATTGCAGTCTGACCCATTCGAGGTTTTAATACAAGCTTGATTGGCCACAATGTGTAGGTAACAACCTCAGGTGTGTCTTATAAATGCATAGTAAGACCCAGGAATAGATCAAACTGCTATGCACTGGGAGTCTTATTTCCATCCCCGCCGTGTGCGTATTGCTTTGATCGGTAGCTTGCTAGCTATAGAAGCATTCTTCTAGTGAAAATTGAATCTAGTTTGAATGCAGGTATTGCTGAAGGAATCCCTCTGGAGTCGCGCCCTGTCTCACCTGAGTGGACACGCTGCTGGAGCTGCATGTTCTCTCTCTGGAGCTCCCAAAACAGACTGGACTTTCGCTTGTCTGTGGAAATAGAAAGAAAGGATGACTCCGTCAATAGGGGTATAACGATACACTAGTGTAACGATACGACATGTCCCACGATATGCAGGTCACAATAGGGTCTGTGTCATGAGACATGTGATGGTCAAGATTGACTGCTTGTATGATGCATAATAAGATCAAATGGTCATTTAACGAAAAAAGAAGTGAGACCGGGAGGGTATGTATCCATACCAACTTTACAACTCACTTATCGAATCATTCAGTGAACTGCAATGAGCTTTGCTGTGCTTTCGCTCACTGCATCACGATTCCTCAATATGCCATGATGCAATACACCCCTATGCGTGAAGGGTGCATTCTGCTCTAGAGAACCCAGTCCTGTGTGTTTAATTGAAGGCTCCCAGGGCAGATGCCTGCAAATGAAGAGCTGTGTGGAGCTCAGGTCCCCATGCTGAGGACATGAAGAGCAGTGTGGAGCTCAGGTCCCCATGCTCAGAACATGAAGAGCAGTGTGGAGCTCAGGTCCCCATGCTCAGAACATGAAGAGCTGTGTGGAGCTCAGGTCCCCATGCTCAGAACATGAAGAGCAGTGTGGAGCTCAGGTCCCCATGCTGAGAACATGAAGAGCAGTGTGGAGCTCAGGTCCCCATGCTCAGAACATGAAGAGCAGTGTGGAGCTCAGGTCCCCATGCTCAGAACATGAAGAGCAGTGTGGTGCTCAGGTCCTCATGCTGAGAACATGAAGAGCAGTGTGGAGCTCAGGTCCCCATGCTCAGAACATGAAGAGCTGTGTGGAGCTCAGGTCCTCTTGCTCAGAACATGAAGAGCAGTGTGGAGCTCAGGTCAGCAAGCTGAGAACATGAAGAGCTGAGTGGAGCTCAGGTTCCCATGCTGAGAACATGAAGAGCTGAGTGGAGCTCAGGTCCCCATGCTGAGAACATGAAGAGGAGTGTGGAACTCAGGTCCCGATGCTGAGAACATGAAGAGCTGAGTGGAGCTCAGGTCCTCATGCTGAGAACATGAAGAGCTGAGTGGAGCTCAGGTCCTCATGCTGAGAACATGAAGAGCTGAGTGGAGCTCAGGTCCCCATGCTGAGAACATGAAGAGCTGAGTGGAGCTCAGGTCCCCATGCTGAGAACATGAAGAGCAGTGTGGAGCTCAGGTCCCCATGCTGAGAACATGAAGAGCTGAGTGGAGCTCAGGTCCCCATGCTGAGAACATGAAGAGCTGAGTGGAGCTCAGGTCCACATGCTGAGAACATGAAGAGCTGTGTGGAGCTCAGGTCCCCATGCTGAGAACATGCCTGAAGTTGGCAGACTTGTTCATTTTGATGACTTTATTTGTTCTCTATGTGGGAAGGTGACCTTGACAAATAACCATCATATGATTTTAACCCATGCATGAAACATTGAAAACAGTTGAAAAAAGTAGTTTTGGACTCAAAATAAATATTATCTTTCATTGAACGTATTTTCAGTTTTTTTCCACTGTTTAATACGGGGAAAATAGCATCCTCGTATGAGGCTATGATGCATTAGCATCTTCTATATTATAAAGACTAAAAGAGAGTTTATTTTATCCATCCCCATTGGGGTTCCCATGCAGGAAAGGGTTAAAGAACGTTTTTGGGATTTGTTATTTGTAGGGAGACCCCAAAACACAACCAGCTTTCAAAGTGGTGCGGTGCAGCATGTTATATAAAGGGTACGCTGAACTGCTGCTCAGTAGTAGTTTGTATCTTTCTTTTTGTAATCCTTGGTGTTCATTGAGACACTGTGGATGCAATCTTCAGCTTATGGAAACCTCCATCTCCAGTAACCCTCACCAGCCTTCCCCTCTCAGAAGATCCTTTGCGGTGGCTCTCTATACTCACACTTCCAGTGCAGAAGCAGGCACGCTGCGACGGTGACCAGCACCAAGAAGAGGGGCAGAACTCCAAGCCACCTGGAACCAGTCCGGCCTGCCACCACTGAGGAGGAGAGGATCAGACAGAGAGACACGCTGCTCAGAAAAGGAATGCCACTGCCCTGTTGGGAGCGTAGATAGACTTTGAAGAGGAAAACATTGTCGTGTTTGCTGAATTCAATCACCAAACACATTCGAAACTTCAAAAGCCGACAGCCCAATGCTAGAAGGGCAGCCGGAACGTTCACTTGACTCTGCTTCTACTTGTCTGCCTGTCCTCCAGATCACAATATCTGAGTGGGAGAGTCGCTGTGAGGGATCATTTAGAGAAGCCTGTTTGCTTTCATTTATCTATTTAATAATCTCTCAAGACAAACACTCACCCTTGCACACACCTCGCCTCTTAAACAGATTTACCATGGTATATTCACACTGTCATTTTCCAGTTTACTTTGCCCAGGGTTAAACTGTACATTTGATATGCACTTAATCTATGCATTTAGTTTACCATGATCTGTCATGTTTTTAATATGCTTTACCATATATGTGCTTTACAATGCTTACCTGTAACATGCTTCCACTGTGCTTTATTACACTTTGCAAGGCTTTTACTGTGGCACGCTGTTATAAGGAGCATACCATACACAATGAACAACGAACAGCTTGACAGCTCTCTGAAGATACTACAAAAGCAAAATGCTTAATCTTAAATGATGTGAAGACTCCTGTTCATACCGGGGCTGGTGCAGTGAATTCTCGCAGGCACTTTGTAGATATTCTCCGCCCAAACCTGCAAGAGACCGAGCCTAGATCATTTCTACAGCCGCGCTCAATGCAGGGCTTCCTGTGCTATCACAAGAACCCCAGGGGCAGGTTTGAACCACAACGCAAGCAAATCATTTAAAACAAAAACACTCACCTTGATGCAGACAGGCCAGCTGTACTGTAGAGAGGGAGGCAGGGGGAACTCCTGAGAATGGGGACCAGATACCTGACAGAGGGGTCAGGCACGTTAGAGAGAGTCTTATCTGGGACACACATAGACTGAGAAGCAAGAAAAACAAGCTGACAGACACACAGGCAGATTGACATGCAGAATAGAGACAGACCAGCAGACAGGCAGATATAGTCATAGAATCAGAGAGGCTGGTGAGAGGCAGGGAGGCAGGCAGATCTGCTGGGTGTATGAGGGTGCTGTACCAGAATGTCCTGTGGCTGGGTGAGGTTGAGGAGCAGTCCAGAACCCCGGTCCGTGTGGAGCAGTAGAGTCTGGAGCAGAAGGGAGCAGGGCCTGGGGAAGCCAGAGAGCTGCAGGAGCAGAGAGTGAGGTCCAGGCTGCACCTTCACATCCAGGTGGAAACGGGCTGGGGAAACAGGGAAGGGGGATCTTAATACTGCTCCCCTGTAACCATGTGCTATCACAGACCTCCCCACTGCATTCCTGTTGTATTTAAAGATGCCAAGACAGACCCACACTCCTGTCAAAAACAGACCTCTTTCTTTATCACATTTTTTTTCTACCCAGTTTGAGATGCCAGCCCAGCCTGGAAACCTGACCAGTACTGTGAATGAGGAGGACCAGGATCCAAAGTGCACTTGCATGACTCCAAGCAGCCGAGCCGAGCCCGTGGACCTCTTTAGTATAGTGTACCCCAGTATCTCTTACCCCTGAAAGGGCAGTCCTGACCTTCGTGGTGCAGACCGGGCATCTTGGAGATGACCTGCAGAGAGACAGAGGGGATGAATTGCAGGGGGGTCATCTAGCTCTCAGCCTGTTGTTTTAACCTCTCAACCTGACTCACTTCTTCTTGGTTAGCATTATAACCACATCCTCCTATGGCTGGATACTTTATACACAACCTTTCTGTTGAATGAATTTAACATCATCTGAACTAGATCACTGATCCCATCCTGATGCCAGCTCTGCAGTTCTCTTTGCTAGACCTGCAAACAGCTTGGACCCTTTTCTTTGAAAGGCATTGTGCCCGGCTTCTGTCTGTTACACTGCCAGCTGTTATGAAGTGCACTGTGAGGTGACAGAAGGGGGCTCTGATGTGGCGTTAGAGACAGGCCCATTACTCACCCAAATGCACAGGCAGGGCAGGGCTGTAATGTTGTGGAAGATGACACTGTTCTCTTGCCCAGCAACCTTGACCGGAGCCTGTCAATAAAACAAACCATGTCAGAGCTCCAATGCATGCCTGACCCAAACCAAACCCAAACAGCCTTCACAGACCTCCTTGGATCCTCTTAAAGGGATACTCTACATGTTCCTAATTTCACTTTATGCCTGTTGGATATTGTGTGTTCTGAGGATTCGAGATTGCTGTTTCTGCTCTGGTCGTTATTCGCCCTGCTTCCTAACTAAGGATGCTTCTGAAAAGACTCCTGAGGGCCGACTGCAGTTCAGTGCTCAACGCTTCATGCATGAGTGTCAGTGCACAGCGTTTTGTTTTAACGAGTGGTTGTTTGCAGGGCTGGTGGCTCACGGCGAGGGTGCTGGCGTCCTCGCTGCTGCAGAAGTGTGCGTTCCAGACACACAGTGAGACGAGGTAGGAGGGGTCAGCCAGAGAGCTGGAGTAGGTGACATTCAGCACCCCCCGGCTCAGCCTGCTGTGGATCAGGATAGCTGGGGAGACACAAAGAGCAACGTCAGTCACAAAGGAGGGCTCCAAAACCACACCCACAGAGCCCTCCACTGCATGTAAATGGACTACTATGGATCAAATCCTACCGGTGCTAAACTCATAGCTAGTTATAAGAACCCCCTGAACCTCATGCCCACCATGAACCCTTGGAATGAATGTTTACCAGGGCACAACTCCCCAGCATATTCCTTCATCAGAGGGTTTTCACAGTCTGAAAAAAACGAGAAGATCGATTACACAAGACGTTCACAGCACAAGAGAACTAAAAGAATGCTCCCCCACCATGTGTCAGTGGCGGAGAAGGGCGGGGTTAGCGGGTGTACCGGGCAGCTGCAGGCTGCGGGTGAGGGGCTGGTACCCGTAGGGCATGTTGTACAGACTGACGGACAGACTCTGGCCAGGCTTCACTGTCATGCAGGCGATGTAGGAGAAACTCCACTGCAGAGAGGGGGGGAGACAGAAACACACTCCTATTATTCACAGTGTTACAACTCAAACCATATTACTAATGCTACGACTGTGGAACTATTACAGCGATGAGAATCCTTATCATTATTACTTCTGCTACTGCAGTGAACCTGAGACTCTCATACCGGCTCCCCCCTGTGGTTGACCTGTGCAGTGAAGCTCCCTGTGTACTGCAGCGTCGCGCAGTGTCTCCTGTCTGCCATGGAGATCTCGATCACTGTCCTGTTCACGTGCAGGAGGTTAGCTGCAAACACAAAACAAGCAGACTTTTACACTTGCAAGAAGCAAACAGCTCAAACACCAGCCTAGCTTCCTAGAATCCATTTATTCAAACTCAAAGCCACTTTTTCGTTTGCTGCGGTATCACTCCTCTCGCGATGGGTATGGAGCTGCAGTTCATCACTGCTGTGTTTCAAAGTCTGCGCTCTCGAGGGAGTCTCTAGTTGAAGAGTGTGTATGCCTCTCTTCCACTCTCACTACGCCCGGGTCAGTGTGCCCACCTCCCGTCTCGCAAGGAGCAGAACCCACCATCTGGCGCCAGGGAGAAGTTGATCTGCAGGCCAGGCCCTTTTCTGTCCTCCAGGTAGATGATGGAGACGGCGAGCTTATAGGGAGAGGACGTCCACTCTCCAGCCTGGGGTCTCTGGCAGCCTGGACAAACACAAAGACATAGAGAGATACAGGTACCACTGATCCCAGCCTCTTCCCTGCCGTATTCTGATTGACTTACCGATCTTGGGTCTGAGACAATAGGAGACTGTTCTCATCTAGCCAGGCACTCCTTCTGACCACATGGCTGAACCCCTACCGCTGAAGAAGCCATAGCCTGTCTGAACTGTGACTCTACTGGGTCTCCTTCACCCACAGGATAGTCACTTGGTCTATTGCACCATCATTGTTAAATTAGAATTGTTTCTGTTTGTAAGACAAAATTGTACATATGAACCAGCACACACGGCAAGGCTGTGCAGCTCAGTCACATTAACTACCTGCTCCTCCAATATATAATCATATTTAAAAATTCTTACCTTCAACAAGGTAACAGGACAGGTTCTGTAGAGGTAATGAAGAAGATTCAATTTCAAATAAAAGGAAACATTTTTTTTTGGTGATTTAGAAATGTAATGCAAGCCCAGCTAAGAAGATAACTTGAACCCCTTGTGTATGATTCAGAACAGGAATCCCTGTTTATTTTGGTCTACTGCCAGAAGTACAGAAACAATACTGCTATCAGAACTCAGGATGTTGTTATCATTTTCTCCCCAATTTGTACTAGCCAATTATTTTTAGGTTCAGCTCACCACTACCACCCCCACGCTGACTCGGGAGAGACGAAGACGGACACACACATCCTCCTAAACGTGTGCTTCTTCTTTATCCTCTGCAGGACTGCAATGCAGCCACCTCAGAGCTACAGCATCGGAAGACAACGCAGCTCTGGGCAGCCAGCCAGTCCTGAACTCAGTATTCTAACTATTGAATATCACTCAGCAGCCAGGATCTGTGTACTACTTGATGTATGACTTCAGATTGTCAGAAAACAGCAGACAGCAATACACCATGGCTAATCACTGCAGAATAACCCCATAGTGAAAGCACAGGCAAGCACAGTAAAGAACAGCAAAAGCATGGCTAAGCAAGTCTAGCCCTAGAGAAAGCTGCTGATCTGTAAACCGGCAACACCAGACAAACGTGACACTCTCTCACCTTCTGGGAGCAGCTGTTGATGCATCTCAAGACTGATCGGTTGTGCACCTCGACCAGCTCCGGTGTGAAACCTCCTTCAGGGCTCCCCTCACAAACAGAGACCTGGGTCAGTGAGACAGGGCCCCAGAGCAGCAGCAGAGCCCCGAACACTGTGCCACCAGCTCTCATCTTCAGAGGAAGGACCCGCAGTGCTGCAGCTCCCTGTGAGGCCAGCCACCGCCTGGGAAACTCAACAGATTGTTTTCAAACCAGTTCTCTCTGGTGACTCAGACTGTGATTGTGTGACAAGCAGCACTGCCCAACCTGTTCCCCTGCCTTCGCTCTCCAAAATAAACTGATGAGTTCCGGGAGCAAAGCCAGCAGGATGCTTGCGGCTGGAGAGGCTGGAGAGACTGTCACTGTCAGATCTGCTGTAACAACACGGGGCAGACGTGCCCTTTTACAACTTCCCCACAGCATAGCCTTTTAGTAAGGGCGCGGCTTCCCGGGCGCGATCTGAAGGTGTTGGGGGTGCATGTAGTTTTTATTTATATATATATATATATATATATATATATATATATATATATATATATATATATACATACTCACATGACACTTCTTTGCACCGTGAAGAAATTGACGAAATAGATTACCTATTTTGTTGGGTTCGTTCTAAGAAGGATTCGAGAGAGAGAGAGAGAGAGAGAGAGAGATTCTTTAAAAAGATAACTACTCCTCTCCCACATTTCCAACACATGACGAACCAAGAAAAGCTGGCAGTCATACTGGGAGAGGGACACACAGCCCGACTGGCTGCCCAGTGTGTAGCTTCCTGTCACAGCCTGAGGGACACACAGTGAGCTTATAATTGCTATATTATTATTATTAATAACTCTTATTGTACTTTGTAAATTCTCTGGCAATGCTGCCGCTGTTAGTCATGAATTGAATTGAATTGAATTCAGAAATGCCAATCGAGTTCTGGTTCATGTTACATCAATAATAAAAGCTACACATGTTATTATTTAAAAAGGTGCGATTTTGTTTTATTATTATTTTTTTGTTTGTCTGTTTAGGTTTTAACGTTCTGATGATACATCAAAAATACAACTTCATTTTAACTAAACAAAATTGCCTCGCCACTTCACGCTCTGAAATCTATTTTGGTCACAGTGTGCAAATGTTTCCCAGTTTCTTCAGGATCTGTAATTCTGCAATTGGCAGCTATTCACCCCTGCAATTAACACCCCTCGCCTTTAACACCAGCTAACCCCGGCTTTACATCGACAGAACAAAGCTAACCAATTTAGGAACAGTTCCGTAGAATTCCATAGAACACCGAATGCAGTTCTACAGAAGGTTGAAAGAAGCCAAGCTGGGGGGGGGGGGGGGGGTTTACTGCCCATATAAAACAGCCCATTCCGGAAGAATAATGACAACTACGTGATGAGACTGAAGAGACAGAACAGAGCGCTGTTGTCTAGCAACTGCACAGCCAATCAGAGTGCTCTGTTCACACTAGTCATTTATATTATGAATGAAGATATTCATTCTAAATATAAGGAACTGGAACAGAGAAAAGTGGATTCATTTTTTACAGAAAAAGTCTCTCTTATTACAATACAATACATTTATACGGCTAGTTGTAAAAGATGCATGCTGATGTTGTAAATGTGTAATTCACTGTATAAAAAAAAAATACAAATATGATATGTTGTTATCAAAATATAAACAGACAACTTTTATGTTCTTTAAACATATTAAAATCTGATTTAATATAATTGATGTTGGCAAAATAAAATGCAGAAGGAAGTTAAATGAGAGCTTTATTTTATACTGAACAAAAATATAAATGCAGCATGTAAAGTGTTGGTCCCATGTTTCATGAGCTGAAATAAAAGATCCCAGAAATGTTCCATACACACAGAAAGCTTATTTCTCTCATATTTTGTGCACAAATTTGTTTACAAGATCTTTGCCAAGATAATCCATCCACCTGACAGGTGTGGCATACCAAGAAACTGATTAAACAGCATAATCATTACACAGGTGCACCTTGTGCTGGGGACAATAAAAGGCCACTCTAAAATGTGCAGTTTTGTCACACAACACAATGCCACAGATGTCTCAAGTTTTGAGGGAGCGTGCAATTGGCATGCTGACTGCAGGAATGTCCACCAGAGCTGTTGCCAGAGAATTGAATGTTCATTTCTCTACCATAAGCCGTCTCCAACATTGTTTTAATTTGGCAGTACGTCCAACCGGCCTCACAACCACAGACCACATGTAACCACGCCAGCCCAGGACCTCCTCATCCAGCTTCTTCACCTGCGGGATCGTCTGAGACCAGCCACTCGGACAGCTGATGAAGCTGTGGGTTTGCACAACCGAAGAATTTCTGCACAAACTGTCAGAAATCGTCTCAGGAGAGCTCATCCTCCTGCTCGTCATCCTCACCAGGGTCTTGACCTGACTGCAGTTCAGCGTCGTAACCAATTTCAGTGGGCAAATGCTCACCTTCGATGGCCACTGGCACGCTAGAAAAGTGTGCTCTTCACGGATGAATCCCGGTTTCAGCTGTACCGGGCAGATGGCAGACAGCGTGTATGGCGTCGTGTGGGCGAGCAGTTTGCTGATATCAACGTTGTGAACAGAGTGCCCCATGGTGGCGGTGGGGTTATGGTATGGGCAGACATAAGCGATGGACAACAAATGCAATTGTATTTTATCGATGGCAATTTGAATGCACAGAGATACCGTGACAAGATCCTGAGCCCCATTGTCGTGCCATTCATCTGCCACCATCACCTCATGTTTCAGCATGATAATGCACGGCCCCATGTTGCAAGGATCTGTACACAATTCCTGGAAGCTGAAAATGTCCCAGTTCTTCCATGGCTTGCATACTCACCAGACATGTCACCCATTGAGCATGTTTGGGATGCTCTGGATTGACGTGTACGACAGCGTGTTCCAGTTCCCGCCAATATCCAGCAACTTCGCACAGCCATTGAAGAGGAGTGGGACCACATTCCACAGGCCACAATCAACAGCCTCATCAACTCTATGCAAAGGAGATGTGTCGCGCTGCGTGAGGCAAGTGGTGGTCACACCAGATACTGACTGGTTTTCTGATCCATGCCCCTACCTTTTTTTTTTAAGGTATCTGTAACCAACAGATGCATATCTGTATTCCCAGTCATGTGAAATCCATAGATTAGGCCCTAAGGAATTTATTTCAATGGACTGATTTCCTTATATGAACTGTAACTCAGTAAAATCTTTGAAATTGTTGCACGTTGCGTTTATATTTTTGTTCGGTGTAGTTGTCTTTTCTAAGAAACGTTTTAATTTCGCCCATTCCAGGTTTCACTACAAAAGCTTGATTTGCAAGTGTATATGTTACAAGCTCATGTGTGTTTTATTAAATTTGTAGTAAAACCAGTAATGGATATATACAGTATATAAGATAAATAGACAGTGGGCCTTTAAGAAACAAGCAATTACGAGTAGACGGTCATGTGACCATTACATTACAGTAGTAAGCCGTACAAGAGAGCGCCGCGGTCCAGCTTCCAAAACAAAGAAGAGCGGGGCTCTCATTGCATACGGTACGTTTGTATAGCACGGATTGATATGAAACAGTTTAGATAAACCTTTCAGCAGTGCACGTTTCTTTAAAAACATTGTGAAACTGGTTGCGAGAAGTGTTTGTTCGAATGGAGCGGCGTTTTTATCGTGGGGTGTTTGGAAATGCACCACACTGGTGCCCAAAGCACGCAAACAACAACATTTAACCAACAGCGCACAGCAAACTCGAGTCCCAGCACGCACCTAAAACATTTAGCGACAGACAGCGTGTTTTTAAAAACTTATTTGTTTTCTCAAAAAATGAGGCTTTAAAA
>NC_054571.1:5156365-5181365 GCF_017654505.1 Polyodon spathula | reverse complement strand
AAAAAAGTGTCTCCTATTTTCTGTTCTGAATGCCCCTTTGTCTAAACTCCATTTGTGACCCCTGGTCCTTGTTTCTTTTTTTCAGGCTGAAAAAGTCCCTTGGGTCGACACTGTCAATACCTTTTAGAATTTTGAATGCTTGAATTAGGTTGCCACGTGGTCTTCTTTGTTCAAGACTGAACCGATTCAATTCTTTTTGCCTGTCTGCATATGACATGCCTTTTAAGCCCGGAATAATTCTGGTCGCTCTTCTTTGCACTCTTTCTAGAGCAGCAATGTCTTTTTTATAGCGAGGTGACCAGAACTGCACACATTATTCAAGATGAGGTCTTACTTGTGCATTGTACAGTTTTAACATTACTTCCCTTGATTTAAATTCAACACTTTTCACAATGTATCCGAGCATCTTGTTAGCCTTTTTTATAGCTTCCCCACATTGTCTAGATGAAGACATTTCTGAGTCAACAAAAACTCCTAGGTCTTTTTCATAGATTCCTTCTCCAATTTCAGTATCTCCCATATGATATTTATAATGTACATTTTTATTTCCTGCGTGCAATACCTTACACTTTTCTCTATTAAATGTCATTTGCCATGTGTCTGCCCAGTTCTGAATCTTGTCTAGATCATTTTGAATGACCTTTGCTGCTGCAACAGTGTTTGCCACTCCTCCTACTTTTGTGTCGTCTGCAAATTTAACAAGTTTGCTTACTATACCAGAATCTAAATCAATAATGTAGATTAGGAATAGCAGAGGACCTAATATTGATCCCTGTGGTACACCACTGGTTACCACACTCCATTCTGAGGTTTTACCTTTAATCAGTACTTTCTGTTTTCTACATGTTAACCACTCCCTAATCCATGTACATGTGTTTCCTTGAATCCCAACTGCGTTCAGTTTGAGAATTAATCTTTTGTGCGGGACTTTGTCAAAAGCTTTCTGGAAATCTAAATAAACCATGTCATATGCTTTGCAATAATCCATTATCAATGTTGCATCCTCAAAAAAATCAAGCAAGTTAGTTAGACACGATCTCCCTTTCCTAAAACCATGTTGACTGTCTCCCAGGACCCTGTTACCATATAGGTAATTTTCCATTTTGGATCTTATTATAGTTTCCATAAGTTTGCATATAATAGAAGTCAGGCTTACTGGTCTGTAGTTACCTGGTTCAGTTTTGTTTCCCTTTTTGTGGATCGGTATTACGTTTGCAATTTTCCAGTCTGTCGGTACCACCCCTGTGTCAAGAGACTGCTGCATGATCTTGGTTAGCGGTTTGTAAATTACTTCTTTCATTTCTTTGAGTACTACTGGGAGGATCTCATCCGGCCCAGGGGATTTGTTTATTTTAAGAGCTCCTAGTCCCTTTAACACTTCTGCCTCGGTTATGCTAAAGTTATTTAAAACTGGATAGGAACTGGATGACATGTGGAGCATGTTGTCAGTATCTTCCTTTGTAAAAACTTGTGAAAAGTAATCATTTAATATATTTGCTATTTTTTTTTCTTCATCTACGATTTTGCCATTTGTATCTCTTAAACATTTAATCTCCTCTTTGAATGTTCGCTTGCTGTTGTAATATTGGAAAAACATTTTGGAATTGGTTTTAGCTCCCTTAGCAATGTTCATTTCTATTTCTCTCTTGGCCTTTCTAACTTCCTTTTTGACTTGCGTTTGCAGTTCTGTGTACTCTTTGTGCGTACTTTCTTTTTGGTCCTTTTTTAATGCTCTGTTAAGTGCCTTTTTTTGCTGAATATTTTTTTTAATTGATCTATTAAACCATTTTGGCAATTTAGTTTTACATTTAGATTTGTCTATTTTAGGGATATAATTGTTTTGTGCCTCTAGTACTACATTTTTGAAGAACAACCATCCTTCTTCTGTGGGTGTTTTCTCTATTTTACTCCAATCTACTTATGTTAGTCTGTTTCATACCTTCATAGTTTGCTTTTCTAAAATTGTAAACCTTAGCTTTAGTCATTACTTTTGGGGATTTAAAAAAAAAACACTTCAAATGAGACCATGTTGTGGTCTGAGTTTGCCAGTGGTTCTCTGACCTCTGTTTTAGTTATTCTATCTTCGTTATTTGAAAAGACTAAATCAAGGCATTCCTCCCCTCTAGTGGGTGCCTTGACAAATTGTGTTAGGAAGCAGTCATTTGTCATTTCCACCATTTCTATTTCATCCTTCGTGCTACCCACCGGGTTTTCCCATTTTATTTGGGGGAAGTTGAAATCCCCCATTAGTATGGCTTCTCCTTTGCTACACACATTTCTAATGTCATTGTATAACAGATTATTTTGCTCACCGTCTGAATCTGGCGGTCTATAGCATGCTCCTATTATTATGCCTTTTGAATAACCCCAATTCTAAGGATAACTCCATCCATGCCAGACTTGCATTCAAAATGCACTTTTTATTCCAGCCCTCCAACACATAATAATTCATATTTTTTCAATGCGTAAAACACCCAGTACGCAGCAACAACAGTGCTTATTTACAAAACAGTCCAGTATTTTAGAGCCTTTTTTTATTTTAAGAACAGGAGAGCACCCTTCATGTTTGCATTTAAGAGGAATGCAGCTTGTTTACAACCTGTCCCTCGCTGGGGACTACATTTCTGGGATGCTTGTCAAAAGTAGCACACAAAGAAAACAAAATAAAACCATGATGGACGTGCTTGACCATCGATAGTGATCAAAAGATTAAATGGATCAATACATCACCAAGTAAACCTCCCACAAACTTCCTTCAACAAACAGTACAACCAGCACTAGCATGTAGAAATGAAATCAAACTTAATGTCATTAGCATATAGAAATTAAGTCAAAACCATGACCATTATCAAATAGAAATTAAGTCAAATCTAATAACTTTAACGTATAGGCTATGTGGCTTCTCTAATCAAGTTGAGAGTTTATTTTGTTTATTTTATTGAAATAAAAAAATGACGAAAATCTGACTAACATATTCAGTTTGTTTCTAGAACCTGTTGTGTGTGAGATACAATTCTAAGTGTAGTTGCTGCTTATAGGTTTCAGTGGGGACGTGACTTCTAATAAATATGAAAAATTTTATAGTCCCAAAAAATGTCACTTTTAATTACTTCTAAAAGACAGAAAATACAGTAGAGAAACTCCCACCTTTACATTTCCCACATTTAAATCCTCCAACATTAAGATCAATTGACCCTGATCCATACCTGGATTTCTATGTTTCCTGGCCTTTGAACCTTTAAAAAAAAAAAAAAAAACCTGCCAAGCAAATCAATTATTTTTCACACAGAGAGTGAGCGAGGCCACCCTGGGTTATCTTTAGGACTTGGCAAGGAGCTCTGAAATCACATCCACTTTCATGGCAGATCAAAGCAGGAGGGCTGCTTCAGAGGGGGCTGCTCACGTTACACAGCACGTACAATACAGTACAGCACAGCTAGTGCAAAACACTGCAGCCCAGAATACTTACTCAGACCAAGTCTACCTGTCACATCTCCACAACACTGAGGTCTCTATAAAGCATTGTATTGATTTTAGAATTCTGCATTTATGTCTGCATCTTGCTCACTCTCTAAATGTGTACTGTAATACTCTAGTAATTAGTATATCAACGACTGCGTCCTTTTCTATTGTCAGGTTCCTAACACTTATATAATATCAGAAGTACGGGTGCAATGATACACTAATATTACAATACGATACGTATCACGATGCATGTGATCAAATGATCATTTAAATTGTTACCCCATTAACTGGCTAATGGAAAACCCACTGTACCTGCTCATAATATTTATAGGCTTTCCGTTACAGATGTTAATGTTGCTACCTTGAAACCAGCCTGTCTGAATCCAGCTAGATTTGTTGGCGATTTATTAATGCAGTATCCCTAGGTTTGAGCAGCTAGCCTCTATAATCCAGTTTAGCTTTCTCTCTGCTCTGTTAAATCGACTTCTTTTCAATCCTGTGCAGCTCGTTAAACCGATCGGGAGTTGGTTCGGATCCCTGCACTGTGTGGTGTGGATGTTCTTTTTTTCAGGGTTGGAAATAAGACTTCTATTGCATAGCAGCTTATCCCATTCCAGGTTTTTCTACAAGCTTAAATTAGTCTCAGCATATATAACAAGCTCAGGTGTGTCTTCTTAAACTCATAATAACACTGAGAGTGGATCAAACTGCTTTGCAATGGGAGCCTTATTTCCAGCCCTGTAGTCGGTTGTAATCAAATGTTTTTCCAGCTCTGTGGAATATGTGTACACAATGCCACTGATCAGAAATTCAAACGGGTAAATGTTCCATCACTCTTACACTGCTGGCCCAACCCCTCTACGACAGAGTTAAAAGGCCGTATTTTCACTTCGTTAGAATGGAATGCGGAAGTGTTTTCATTGTTATGCAGAGGATTCTCCGGACAAGCTCAAAGTAAGTTCAAAGCAGGGTAAAGACAGTTATAGAGAAAAAAACAACTAGTATAACTCAATATTGGAGCAACAGATCCCAGAACCACTCAATCTATCTCCCTTGCCTCTAACCTTTGTTTGCCCTTGTTTCTACTCCAGTCTCAACCCTGCTTTTCCCTTAATTCTCTCCCAGTCCCTTCCCGTCTTGCCCCTGTTTCTCCCACAGTCTCTAACCCTGTCTTCTCCCTGTTTTCTCTGCAGTGACGGTGGAGAGCCCTTGGTCCTGGCATGGCAAATCAGGCCTACGTCTCAGAGCTGCAGGTGGGGCAGTCCCAGTCGCAACCCGCTCCTGCGCAGTACATCACGGACACGTCCCCGCCAGCCCCCCCGCAGCCCCCGGCAGTGCAAAAACAGCCCCCCCCTCCTCCCACTCAGGCGCAGACACAGGCAGCCCCCCCTCAGCAAACCCTGCAGTATGTGAGTGAGGTGCAGAGTGCATCACCCCAGTCCAGCTCCACACAGCCGTCCCCACAGTACATCGTTGTCACTGTCACTGGTAAGGAAGCTACAGAGGGAAAACACACAGCATGTGAGGGGAGATCCTTAGAGCACAGACCCTTACAAGAGTTTTCCATAGTAAAAGCAGAGCAAAGTGTAACGTTAGTGTAACTGTTTTGTTTGCAACTTTGTAGTGAATGCAAATGCCCACCCTACAACGGTTTAATCTTTTGTTTGAAACTTTATTTTGGCCCTCGTGCCCGTTTATTTGTTTCTGTGTTTGTTTAATAAATGTGCGCTTTAGTGCTTCAAACTGCAGCTTCTTGACTCTGGGTCTCTCTTCCTGCCAGTAACAGCTTGGGCCATGACACTACCCTTTGACATGTGATGTCAGTGGGAGGATTGCGCCCCCTTGAGACTCAGAGCAGGACTGCAGATTTAAAAAAAAAAAAAAAAAAAAGGGATGGTATGAACTATAAATGCAGTGGGCAGCCAAAAACGCTCTGCTTTGCAGGGCTTCTATGGAGTTTAGTTACCATACTGTGGAGTGTCCATATAAAGGGTTAGGATTAGGCTTTATGGAGGCCTACGGAAAGGAAGAAGTTGGGGACGCAACCGATTGGTTTCGCCTGGTCGCCGAACAGCCACTGCCGTCTCCACTGCCAGAGAGGGAGAAACCACTGCCGTCTCATGGGGAGAAGACATCTCTGCAGCATCCCCTGGTGAAGGAGCGAAGCTCCGAAAACCCTGAAAAATGTTAGCAGTGATAAAGGCAACCAGGTCCTTTTGCCTTCCAAGCCCTATGGGATGGCGGATTAGATGCCCTCCTCACCTGCCTTGAGGACAAAGGTTGGTGCCTCGTCTGTGGGGAGTTCAGGCACTTGGAGGTATGCTGCCCCCTCCAATATCAGGAGGAGAAGCTACCTGCCGAACTCCCAAGAAGGAGGAACGATCTACCCAAAAGAGGAAGAAGGCGAGCAGAGAAGCCCTGCTGTCCCCAGAGTCAAAGGAGAAAGAGCCGTTGCCACCTCCAGTGCCAAAGGGGGAGGAGACGCTGCCATTTCCAAACCACTGCCAGCATCGCCACTGCTGGGATGCGCTGCGCCACCGGCAGCATCGCCCTTGCCTGATTACCCAATGCCACTGCCAGAATCACCATGGCCAGCATCGCCACTGCTGGAATGCCCTGTGCCACCAGCAGCACCGCCACTGCTGGAGTACCTTGTGCACTGCCAGCATCACCATTGCTGGTGTGCCACACGCATCCGTCGCCGTCCGAGTGCCCTGCACTACTGCCAGCTTCGCCACTGCCGTAGTGCCCCACGCCACTGCCAGCTTCGCCAATGCCAGAGGACCCAGCGCCACTGCCACAATAGGGCCACCCTCAGCGACCATGTGTGCTTTCAAATAACTCTAAATAGCGAAAGTTCAGTAAAAAAATAATAATAATAAATCAGTATAGTCATTGTAGTATGTACTTTGTTATTTCTAAATATACTGTATAAATCCTATCGACATGTATGCAGGAGAACTTAATTAGAAATAGGTTGAACTCCAGCGTAATCTTTAAAACATATCGTTACATACTGTCCAGGGAGTTATTTGTTTTTTTCCCTTCCTTCAGCCTGTGGAAGTCAGATTACATAAATAAAATGACTCCAGCCATTTAAACAATATCTGGATATTTGGATTTCAGGGATTGAGTTGCTTCTTGCAGAGATTCAGATTGTCTCGGACAGTTTACATCCAAATCCACAAGGTTGCAGGGTGACGAACGAACTTGAGACTTGATGCCGATTTTGTCCAGCTGGTTTCTGAGAGGCCAAAAAGCCCTGCGGCGTTTGTTTAGTCTAGAAGACAAATCTGGGACGATCTTCGCAGTCTGTTCTTGTATATAGAGCTCCTCAGCTGATCTCAAGGCTTTTAGAATTTCAACCTTTTTCTGGAAATGGTGCAGTTTAAACACCGTCATGCGAGGAACGTCTGCGTTCTTGTTTTTACACCCGACTCTGCGAGCCCTTTCGATGTCTGACTTTTCAAGTTGAATAGCGAGTTTGTCGATTGTAACATTTAGAGTATTTTAAATGTGCGGCATTGTTTGTTGCATGTATGATTGACAGCCACTAGGAGAAGGAGTTGTGTTTCCGGGTGGATGGCTGTTCTTCACAAATGTAGTACTAGAGGCGCAAAACAGTTACATCCGTAAAGAAGACAAATCTAAACGTAAAACTAAATTTCCAAAATGGTTTAATAGATCAATTAAAAAAAAAATTCAGTGAAAAAAGGCACTTTACAGAGCATTAAAAAAGGACCAAAAAGAAAGTAAGAGAAAAGAGAAAGAGTACCCGGAACTGCAAACGCAAGTCAAAAAGGAAGTTAGAAAGGCCAAGAGAGAAATAGAAATGAACATTGCTAAGGGGGCTAAAACCAATTCCAAAATGTTTTTCCAATATTACAACAGCAAGAGAACATTCAAAGAGGAGGTTAAATGTCTAAGAGATATAAATGGCAAAATCATAGACGAAGAAAAAAAAATAGCAAATATATTATGATTACTTTTCACAAGTTTTTACAAAGGAGGATACAGACAACATGCCCCACATGTCAACCTGTTCCTATACAGTTTTAAATAACTTTAGCATAACCGAGGCAGAAGTGTCAAAGGGACTAGGAGCCAGATGAGATCCTCCCAATAGTACTCAAAGAAATGAAAGAAGTTAGTTACAAACCGCTAACCAAGATCATGCAACAGTCTCTTGACACAGGGGTTGTACCGACAGACTGGAAAATTGCAAACGTTATACCGATCCACAAAAAGGGAAACAAAACTGAACCAGGTAACTACAGACCAATAAGCCTGACTTCTATTATATGCAAACTTATGGAAACTATAATAAGATCCAAAATGGAAAATTACCTATATGGTAACAGTATCCTGGGAGACAGTCAGCATGATTTTAGGAAAGGGAGATTGTGTCTAACTAACTTGCTTGATTTTTTTGAGGATGTAACATCGATAATGGATAATTGCAAAGCATATGACATGGTTTATTTAGATTTCCATAAAGCTTTTGACAAAGTCCCGCATAAAAGATTAATTCTCAAACTGAACGAAGTAGGGATTCAAGGAAACACATGTACATGGATTAGGGAGTGGTTAACATGTAGAAAACAGAAAGTACTGATTAGAGGAAAAACCTCAGAATGGAGTGTGGTAACCAGCGGTGTACCACAGGGATCAGTATTAGGTCCTCTGCTATTCCTAATCTACATTAATGATTTAGATTCTGGTATAGTAAGCAAACTTGTTAAATTTGCAGACGACACAAAAATAGGAGTAGCAGCAAACACTGTTGCAGCAGCAAAGGTCATTCAAAATGATCTAGACAAGATTCAGAACTGGGCAGACACATGGCAAATGACATTTAATAGAGAAAAGTGTAAGGTACTGCACGCAGGCAATAAAAATATGCATTATAAATATCATATGGGAGATACTGAAATTGAAGAAGGAATCTATGAAAAAGACCTAGGAGTTTTCGTTGACTCAGAAATGTGGGAAAGCTGTAAAAAAAGGCCAACAAGGTGCTCGGATACATTGTGAAAAGTGTTGAATTTAAATCAAGGGAAGTAATGTTAAAACTGTACAATGCATTAGTAAGACCTCATCTTGAATATCGTGTTCAGTTCTGGTCACTTCGCTACAAAAAGGATATTGGTGCTCTAGAAAGAGTGCAAAGAAGAGCGACCAAAATTATTTCAGGTTTAAAAGGCATGTCATATGCAGACAGGCTAAAAGAATTGAATCTATTCAGTCTTGAACAAAGACGACTATGCAGCAACCTAATTCAAGCATTCAAAATTCTAAAAGGTATTGACAATGTCGGCCCAAGGGACTTTTTCGACCTGAAAAAAGAAACTAGGACCAGGGGTCACAAATGGAGATTAGACAAAGGGGCATTGTAGCAGGGGGAGATCTGTGCTGACTCTGCTGGCGTATTCACAGTGCTGCAGGAAGACGGCAGCAGTCGTCCAGCAACCGCCTGTGAGTCATGGCAGTGACACGGGGAAGTGGGAAAGTGGGTGTGTGAACTTTCCCTCTCTCTGAATGGCTGGGAGGCAGGTCTTGGGGAGATTGTTAGCCCTATAAGATAATGCTCTGCTGTTTCCTCGGGTCTGCCCTTTTAGATGTGCCAAGAGTGCGGCAGCGCTGGTCCAGGACCGAGAACCAGTCGGGAGAAAAACGACACTAAGTATTTCACAGCGAGACAGTGAGGGTGGGGAACCCTTGGGCAGACCCTGGAATATTGTAACCGAGCAGGCTAGTTAGCGGGCAGCGTAGGTCGGTGATCCGGGTCGCACGGGCAGCGGCGACCGGGATATAGCTGCCAAGTGCAGCACCTTTTCTTTGTAGTTTTGTTACTGTTTTATTTTCCCTGTTTCTTTGTGCCTTCTATTTTTGAATTATTGTTTTGAAGCACCTGCGAGTGCACCTGGACTGTTTACCATCGCTTGATATTCCTGTGGTTCTGTTTACCATAGTTGGTAAACAGACCACGGACCAACAGCGCCCTCTGCGGGCTAAAGAAACAAAAGCACCCCCGAAATAAAACTGGGCACCTGTGCGGTGTTGTCAAGTCCACCTGTCTGTCCCCTGTGTCAGTGAATTACCCACCACCCTTCCACAGGCATACAGAACAGAAAATAGGGGGCACTTTTTTACACAGAGAATCATGAGAGTCTGGAACCAATTCCCCAGTAATGTTGTTGAAGCTGACACCCTGGGATCCTTCAAGAAGCTGCTTGATGAGATTCTGGGATCAATAAGCTACTACCAACCAAACGAGCAAGATAGGCCGAATGGCCTCCTCTCGTTTTGTAAACTTTATGTTCTTCTGTACTGAAAACATTATGATCAATTTGACGCCTAAAGCTAATCCTGTTTTTGCCAGATACAAATTTCACGAAAAGACGCAAGGATCCTCTGAAAAGTTTGAACATTTTGTGACTGAAGTTAAATTGCTGGTTAAGGACTGTGGCTACCAAAATAGTGAGGAAATGGTCAGGGACTGCATTGTGTTTGCTATCAATTCGCAGAGAGTTCGGGAAAAGTTGTTAAACCAAGGACCAGAGCTTACCTTGGAGAAGGCTATAGACATAGCGAGGTCTCACAAAATAGCACAGGATCAGCTGAAAACCATGGTTACCAGCAACACGAGTAGCATGCGGGCAGATGAAGGACAAGTACTGCTAACATTCAACATGGAATTCAAACTTGATACTGGTGCACAAGTAAATGTAATACCAGAGTGCAAATACCGCAACATCTGTCCAGAAAGGCAATTGGAATGTACTAAGCGATGCCTTACAGGTTACGGAGGAGAGCAGCTTGCAGTAAAAGGCACATGTGAGTTAGAATGTAGTTTCAAAGTCACTACATTGAAGCTGGAGTTCTACATTGTGAATACCCAAGCACCACCAGCCTTAGGGCTGAAAGCATGCCTTGATCTTGAGCTCATAAAGCTAGTGCTGTCTGTGACCTAACCTGAGTGTGAGGAAAATGCAGTAATAGGTGAATATGCGGATGTATTTAAAGCAATAGGACTATGTGGCAGGCTGGCGAGTGGATAGAGGCCCAGAGACAGTCTGAAGTTCAAAAAAATAACTATTTTATTATAAATAAACACAAAAATGAAAGGGCACAAGGGCCAAAACAAAGCAATTTAAACACAAAAAGAAAGACAAAAAGCAAAACTTACAAAAATAACAATTTCCAGGCTGGGCAATGCCTTCACTGGGTTCAAACTTTCCAAACAACCAAAAAAAAAAAAACCAACCTGCTTCCTCAGCTCCCTCCTCCAAATGAGAAGCAGAGGCCTCCTTTTATGTCAGGTGGCTGGGTGCTGATTGATCGTTAATTAAACTAATCATCAATCAACCCCAGCCACCTGAACACAATGAACCCAAGCAGGTAGGGGAATTTAACCCCATCCCTGCCAATTTCTAAAGAGCAGAGCTGTGCTCTGCCACAGACTATTTCCAGGCGAATGCACTATTCACCTTGATCCAGCAGCCACTCCTGTTGCGTATCCACCGAGAAGAGTTCTGCATAAGATTATAGGTCGCCTAGTTTTCATTTAAAAAAAAAAAAAAAACGTGGACTTTGATGCCAAATCTGATTCTTATAAATAAAATCAAACAAAATTAAATCTGCATTAACATTCTACTTTAAGTACATCTCAGTTTTAAGGAAGTGTATTGTGGCCTTCCATGGCTTCCTGTTTCACTGGGGTATAAAAATGAGGTAACACGCATGTAAAATCCGTCACCATGGGGAAAGGCAAAGAACTCACAAATGAAAAGAGACAAATTGTTGTTGACCTTCATAAATCAGGCAGTGGGTACAAAAAAATAGCTAAAAACCTAAATATACCACTTACCACTATTAGGGCAATAATTAAGAAGTTCAAAACCAGTGGAACAGTGGTAAATCTGCCTGGTAGAGGACACAAGTGTATCTTGCCCCCACACACTGTGAGGAAGATGGTTTGGGAGGCAAAGAAGAATTTTAGTTACAGAACTTAGTTGCATCTTGAAGTCTCCAAATCTACAGTTAGACTCCACCTCCATGCCAATAGCCTATTTGGAAGGGTTGCCAGAAAAAAGCTTTTATTGAGAGCAACCAACAAATGTAAGTGCCTAGAGTTTGCTAAACGGCATTGCCACTTGGATTAGAACCAGGTGCTATGTTCAGAGGAGAAGAAAATAGAGCTCTTTGGCCATGCACACCAGCTCATACCTACTGTAAAATATGGTGGTGGATCTTTGATGTTATGGGGCTGTTTTGCTTCCACTGGTCCTGTGGCCCTTGTTAAGGTCAACGACATCATGAACTCTACCAAGTACCAGGACATTTTAGCCAAAAACTTGGTTGGCTCTGCCAGGAGGCTGAAAGTTGGCTTCAAGAACACATCAAAATCCACAAAGAAATGGTTAATTGACCACAAAATCAACATTTTGCAATGGCCATCTCAGTCTTCGGACTTGAATCCCATTGAAAACCTGTGGTTTGAATTGAAGAGGGCAGTCTATAAGCACAGACCGAAGGATATCAAGGATCTGGAAAGATTCTGTATGGAGGAATGGTCTAAGATCCCTTCCAATGTGTTCTCCAATCTCATAAAAAATTATGGAAAAAGTCTCAGTGCCGTTATCCTTGCAAAGAGGGGGGTGCACAAAGTACTGAAAACAAGGTTGGCAATAATTGTGACACTTAATTTTTTTGGAAATAAATTTATAATTTGAGAAAAGTGTAATTTTGGTTGATTAATTCAGTACAATTTATTCCACATGTTGGAAAATTATAATATAGCTCATTAGCTGTGTTGTTTATTTTATACAGCCTATTTTGCTCATCTTTATCAAAGTTGCCAATCATTTTGGAGGTGTCTGTATGTATGCACAGACAAATATTGTTTAAAACTACGATATAGCAGAGTTTTAAACTTTCATAAAAATGTACCAAAATGCACATCCCGGGAGTTTTTTAGCCTTTGTGTTAACAACTGACCATTTAGTATCTGATGGATGGAACGCAAAATGTTGGGCATGTGCGTTTCAGGAACAGAACAGCTAGCGCAACCTCTATATATACAGTCAGCACTCGGATATATGACACTCAGATAGATGTCAGTCACGTTTTACCATCCTTGATTAAGAAACAAATCAATTCCTATTATATATTTATGTAACAAATTAATGCACTTAACCGTCACACGTGATTTCCGGCTCCTTCACCAGTTTTCTGATACAAAGCCCATCTCCTCAATGTTACAATTTGTTTGATTATCCGTTACAGCCTGCTTTTTTTCTTCTCGCATGTGCAAATCAGTCTTTACTGTACAGTTACATAGCGCTTCCTTCTCCAATTTCAACTGATGAAAATGCAGCAATAACAAAGCAAACGAGACCAGCTACTGTAATGTAAAACAGTTACTCATTAAATCGTTTTGGATACTTTGATGTATTTTTTAAATTTTTTATTTGTGGTTCTTTAGTTGCTTTTGTGTTGTTTCATTTGCAAGTGAAGTGTGACATTAGGGCCTTACTATATTCTGCAGTTTTGAATACTGACTTTGGATACTGCTAATTCTGGAAACCTGTGTTTTTTTTATTTATTTTTTCTAAATTGCATTGCCTTTTACGTTTTACGGAGTTCTGCGCATGGGTAACATTTTGATTTAGTTTTGTTGTTGGGTGGTTAATGGGGAGTTATATATACTGCTGTAATACGTACCGGATTTAAAAGTATGTACTCTATTACAGTCCACGTGTCCACATTCGTCTGTTTTGGCAAGCGATATGTTCAGAATCATATTGTTCTGAATTAAAATACTACTTCTATTGAAAATATAGTACTGTACCAACAAAACGAACTACAGAATATCTAATTGGAAGCCTACTTATTTTAAAACACCGTCCTTTCAGTTGTGTATTTTTGACGTTGTATCTTTGTGTTCCCTGAAAAATGGACAAGGGTTGGAATGGGCCAGAATGAAATGATCCGACAAGCATCACACTTTTTTAACCATCACTGAAGTCCAAATTTTATAGGGTCGAATATCTGAGTGCTGACTGTATATATACTCCATCACTGCAAAGAACATGGTTCTGTGTTTCTCTTGAATAAATTCAACAGCAAATGTTTCAACCACAAGTCTTCCTCTGTCTTTTGTTTCCTTGAATATCAGTGCCAGCTTCTACCTTTTTTTTGTGCAGTGCCCTTGTGTGTTTTCCTCTTTTTTAAATATTTTGTTTTGTTTTGTTTTTTCCCCTCCTGATCCGATAGCTGTGTTTATAAGAAGGAGGGCTCTTTGACAGTGCTGGGGATTAGTCCTCCAAGGCTGGCAGTGTCTGTGTGTGTGTGTGTTTGTATATAACCTCGCTGCGTGCCATGCCTAGCTCCCTACTCACTTTCTCAGCTCCCAGCTCCCAGCGATGTACTACCACAACTGGTTCTATAACTCCGAGGGATACCGTGAGTACACTGCTGCCGGGTTTGATACTGTGCAGAAACATTAAGCCTTAAAGCATAAAAAAATTAAAAAATAAAGTCTAGTCATTATAAATAAATAAATGAATACATAAATAAATAAACCAAAACCTCTAACAGTGCGTATAAGTCTCTTTTCGTTGTATTTTTGTGTTTGAAGGAAAATAAAAGGGCAGGTTTGGTCAACTGAACAGTGCCTGTTCAACTTGGTATTGTAGAACGGCCTACTACGACTACTACTACTACTACTAATAATAATAATAATAATAATAATAATAATACTGATTAAATAGAGTTTAAAACAGAGTCATAGTCTTGGGGGACTAATAATAATAACAATAATGGGGTTTTAAAGAGTAGCAATCATGGAGGAATAATAATAATAATAATAGAGTTTAACCCATTTATGCATGACCTTTTTGTTTTATTATTTTTTGTATAAGACTTTCGTTAGATGAGTTAAGAAATCTAATTGTTGGAAGTTATCCTAAATGGGTGTAAAACTACTTGAAATAAGTAGAAAGGACATGCTGTCTTTAGCCTCAAAGTCCTGGAGGAGGGGAAGCAAGGTGTCCATGGGGGAGGCCATGGTGGGAGGTCCTTAACCCTCCACTTCTTCGTGGATGGCAGCTCTCTTTTCCGGGGCTTCAGCCACACGATCTCCTACAGCGAAACTGCTGCAGAGAAAGCTGGTCTCCTGACCCCCCCCCCCCCCCCCCCCCCCCCCCTTCATGGCCGGCAGCTCCCCTTTTTGGGGCTTGGGCCACACAATTTCCTGCAGCGAAACTGCTGCGAAAGGAGCTGGTCTCCTGACCTCCTCCCCCCTTCTTCATGGCCGATAGCTCTCCTCTGTGGGGCTCCAGCGACAGTATTTCCTGTGGCCATGCAGGACCATCAGCAACCCCAGGCGAAGCGGGACCATCAGCAACCCTAGGAGATACAGGCGATGTGAACGTGGAATCCCTGAGCTGTGCAAGGCAGGCATCCTTGAGCGGTAACGTGCCGGCTTCCCCGGGCGAGACAGAGTCGTCAACCCCAGGCAATGCAGCTTCTGGCTACGAAGGCGACAGGGGCTCCTCCCCTTCTGGCTACGAAGGCGACAGGGGCTCCTCCCCTTCTGGCTGCAAAGGCGGCAGGGTCTCCTCCCCTTCTGGCTGCAATTAAATCATGAATACAAAATACAGCCCTAAGGTCCGGCTGGGCAGTAGCCTTCACGGATCCTTACGCTGGTTGTTATTTTTACTTTAGCTTTCGTTCTGCTTCTTTCTCTTTTCTTCCTCCTCTCGAATACCCACACAGAGTGCAGAGAGCTGCAGACTTTTATTTACTATGGCCGAAGGGTTAACTATCAATTATCTCCTTACCCTTCGGCCACAATCTGCACAATCTTTTTATTACTTCTGGCAGATAACAAGCTGCCAACCTCTCCTCTGCCAGAACGCATTTAAATAATAAAATACATAAATACAATAAAATCATAACAAACACATAATAATAAACTTCACAGGGGTGGAGGGGTACCCTCTTCTAAGATAAATAAACAATCACTACAGGGCGCTTTGCCCTGTTACAGTGACATACATGTTCTAAAGTCTTCTAAAAGCTAAGAAACATCCAGGTGATATCCTTTCGTGAATTTGAGTACTACTTACTAACTACTTTATTTACTATTGCCATTGATATGCAATATGCAGTGAGTGATAAAACCATGCTTGGAGCTAGTGGTGCATAGAGTCCCATATATGGGACAGTAATAAGCAGCAACTATAGCTGTGGTAAAAATAAATACATTATTTACACATTCTAATGATGCCAAAGTACATTTCTGTCACAAAAACTTTGTTCTAAAATATTTTGTAGCTATTTTACTTGCTTTTAGTAAAGCATATTAAAAAACATTGCAAACCAGGGTAAACTGTGGTAAATGCACAGTGTGAGCATGGAACAACTTTACCGTGCAAAATTACAGGGGACCTGAGGGTTTGCTGCTTACGTATTTAGGGTGTGTGCAGCTGTGTGTCATCCTTGTGCTCAAGGCAGTTCTGTCAGCGCAAAGTTCACAAAGCAGATGGAAATTCAATACAATAATGATAATAAATGTAATATAATAATAATAATAATAATAATAATAAATAATAATAATAAATAATGTGAGCTCAGCTCAGATCTCAGGAAAAAAGATAAGCAGCAGCAAGGTCACAGTCGTAATCATCTCTCTCCCCGCTCCCCCCTCTCCTCTCCTCTGTCTCACTCCTATACCCCTTCTCCCCATTACTCCTCCACCCCCCCCCCCCCCCCCCCCCCCCCCCCCCCCCCCTCTCAGAGAGTACCCTGAGGCCCAGTGAGACAGTGTCGGACTCCAGCTCCCCCCCTACTGTGGTTCAGACTGCCGTTCCCACTCAGGTGGTGCAGCAGGTCCAGGCCTCCCAGCAGGTAAGGAAATGGACGCTGCTCAAACCCCTGGCTACTGATCCTTTCAATAACAGACTTTATTGAGGGGAGTTCTGAAACCCAGGACTGGGTGAATAAGGTCGATTGGGTCTCTACAAACAGATGGAACTCCTTGCTAGTGAATTAAAGAAACCACTCTGTTTCAAATACCGCTCAGACAATGCAGTCTCTCTTTTTTTAAACTGTAAGCCGCCCCCAGGAAGACAGGAAATCAGCAGTGGTTACCAAGGCCAGGTTTAATCAGGGTGGAAGAGATGCACAGAGGCAATGCTTTTATTAGAGAGAGAGAGAGAGAGAGAGAGAGAATATTAAGTGCATCAGTTCTAAATAAACAATGTTTGAGTCGCTGATATAACCTTCCTCAATGCATACTGCTTTACATTTACCTGCCTCTGTTCAAACGCAGCTCCTTGTAAGTAGGTCAGGTAACTGTGCAAGGTCACAGTTCTGGTTAATAATATACTGAGTGAGGGAAGGGCTATGTACATTAGCAGCCCAGAAGAGCTGGATCAAAGTGATAGGTCACATATGCATGCAAAATGTATTTAGACTAGCCACAGTTTTCTTTGTGTGCACTTTTATAATCTTTATAATCTTAGATCTACAGACCAGGAATTCAACACTTCAAAAAGGCTTTTGAGTAGATTTTTGTACCATGGCTCATTCAGGAAATGGAAACACAAATAAAAATGTTTAAATGTGAAATTAATGTTCATTTTGACCTGGTAATTTATATTGCATTTAGTCACAAAACGTGTTGTTTAAATATTATTAAGAGAGTCAGTGCAAAGCCGAGTCTGAATAATGTTTCAGCTAATACTCTACTTTCATTAACAAAGGTAGTTTTAGAAGAAAAAAAAACAAACTAGTTCTTCTTGTGTGTGTTTGTGTCTGTTGGACATGTTATTAACACAACATAATGAATTGAAAGTGTGTACCTCCTCTCTCCACTCCTAGCGATTGCTGGTTCAGGGGGGGGTCTCTGTGAAGGGCCAGGCTGTCCTCGCTCCTCTCCAGCAGGTCTCTTTGCCGCAGCAGCAGCAGCAGCAGCAGGTAAGGCTGAACGTACCTCACTCTGTATTAACCAAATAGACAAAGGAGTTTGTATGTAGATACAGTGTAGATAGAGAAAATTATGTGCAAAGTAGAAGTGTATATAAGATGTATTCAGGACGTTTCGAACATAAAATTCCTTCATCAGCTAAAATAAATAATCTGTCTATGCTTCATATTATAATGTATGCAAGTCTTGGTGGGGCAACTTCTCATCACCCCATAGAGTTCACACAAACCTTTTTGAGTGTATGAGTATAACAGACACCCTTTTTAAAAGTAACTGATAAGAAAATATACAATTTAGTTTGAAATGCAGTAAGGCCAGTCTGACAGGATGGTCAAGTGGTGACATCCCCAGACCTGGAAGCTGACAAAAAAAAAAAACTTTTACAAAATACAGCTCACACAGCCCATGTGTGGATGTGGTCTGACAGCGACAACATCACCCTTGCCAAACCACATCAACCTATATCAAAACATTAAGTTTCTAAATAAACACAAAACAGTACTTTCTATATACAGTAATTTCTGTTTTAATCATACAAATACCACAATAATAACAGTAAACCATTATTTTAATCATAACAATATGTTCACCAGCAGGGCTCTGCCCTACCGTATACACCCCCCCTCTTTGTGTGCAGCACACATGGCCCCAGTAGGCACCTCCCCCCTCCCCTAAAACACAACCACCCTCCCTCAAGTCCCCTATTGTCTGTTTTCTCCCATCCTTGAGGGAGGTTTGGCCCACAGTCCAGCGCCTTTAAGCTGAGACAGAGACCTAGCGACAGGGGTACCTGGGCGCAGTGGATGGGGCGTCGGAAGTGCAGGCAGGCAAGCAGCTGGCTGCAGCCCCAGGCAGATGTGCGAGCCCAGGCGACCAACTATGCCTGGTGGTACAACGAGCTGGGAGTCAGGCCCAGCGACCATAGGTCCAGACACGAAGGTCGGGTGTCTAGGAGCCCAGGTCGAGGGATCCAACTCCCAGGCAACGGGCTGTGACAGAGGGGTGGTGGTCCGGGCTGTGGCGGAGGTGGTCTCCTCACCTCCTCTTCCTTCTCTGTAGCCGATGGCTCCCTTCTTGGCCTCCTGGCAACAGAAATTCAGCAGAAATGCAGCAGCAGCTCTAACAGTAATTATGAATACAGTAATCCATTTTAACACAGTGGTTGTTAACACAGCACCCCTGAAAAATGCACCAGCAGCTTTAGATTATTCACATGCTGACAAGTCCATTTTGAAAAGATTGAATAAACCATTTGAATTTGAGGTTACAAACAGAACTGTATCAGTTTTGAATCCGTTAGCAATAAATTGCTGAAATTTACATATTCTGATTTGCCCATTTATATAGACAACCTTGGTTAACTCGACTTGTGGATAACTTGACACCTCGCTTTACTCGTATCTTCACACTTATTACCGGTACCCCAAGGAATAAAACTATTAAAAAGACTAGTGGATAACTCAACACTGTCATTTCTGACTGGAAACGGATCGTTCATTCATTCATCACAACTACCAAGTGCAGATGGTTACAGTGTCCGTTCATAGAAGCGAAGAATGAGTTCTGGTTCAATTGGCTTTAAAGTTCACGTTTTTTGGGATAACAAGCGTCAGCAGAACTTTCAAACCGTGTATTTTTACATGAGAAACAAACGACAATGTTTGATTTCTGTGTGAAACTGTAAGTTGTTTATTATTGCTTTTGTTCGCTGAGTTAATTCTGTTTAATGTATGTTTGTTAACTTTTGCTATTTAAGTCATCAAATTGGACCGTACAGGCCAATACCTAAAAGTCAACAGTTTGTGCACAGTTTGTGGTTGGATTGTTCTTGTAAAAATAATGCTGTAGTTATTTTATTAATTCTTATTTCAATTGAACCTTGCAAGTTGTACCGAGTTTTTACAGTACTGTAATTGATTCATTCCCTGCAGTTTTTTCAACCGTTTTCAAAAGGACATTTAACTACAAATAATACTGTATTACTGTACATGTGCAAGTTCTGTTACTCATGTGCATGTTAGTATCATGGCTCATGTGGACCTGTGGGTAACTCTACACTTTGGATAAGTCAACACTAAATGTCATCCCTGTGGGGTGTTGAGATAACACACACACACACACACACACACACACACACACACACACACACACACACACACACACACACACACACACATATATATATATATATATATATAGATATATATATATATATATATATTTATTATATAATAAAATCTTTTGTAGCAAAAGTTTTGCTTTTGTGGATGAGTAAAAAAAACTTACAAGAAATAGATGTCTACAATTATTTATTTCAGCATTTTTTTTTTAACAAAACTACAAAAATGTTCATTCAAAAGTATTGGTACCCTGACAAGGTAAATTTAATTAATAGCTAATTGAGGCACCTTTAGCAATAGTAACCTCTTTTAAATGATTAGGATATTTGTTAATGAGCTCTTGGCATGATACTTTAGTGATTTTTGACCATTCTTCAATGTAAAATTATTCCAGTTCATTCAAATTCCGAGAATGTTTCTTCTGCACAGCCTCCTTCAGCTCATACCAAAGATTTTCAATCAGATTTAGATCGGCCCTGTTTGTCATTTAGAGCATTTTATTTGCAGAAAATGACAACTGGTCAAAATAACAAAAAAGATGCAGTGTTGTCAGACCTTGAATAATGCAAAGAAAATAAGTTCATATTCATTTTTAAACAACACAAAACTAATGTTTTAACTTAGGAAGAGTTCAGAAATCAATATTTGGTGGAATAACCCTGATTTTCAAGCACAGCTTTCATGCGTCTTGGCATGCTCTCCACCAGTCTTTCACGTTGATGTTGGGTGATTTTATGCCACTCCTGGCAAAAAAATTCAAGCAGCTCGGCTTTGTTTAATGGCTTGTGACCATCCATCTTCCTCTTGATCACATTCCAGAGGTTTTCAATGGGGTTCAGGTCTGGAGATTGGGCTGGTCATGACAGGGTCTTGATCTGGTGGTCCTCCATCCACACCTTGATTGACCTGGCTGTGTGGCATGGAGCATTGTCCTGCTGGAAAAACCAATCCTCAGAGTTGGGGAACATTGTCAGAGCAGAAGGACGCAAGTTTTCTTCCAGGACAACCTTGTACTTGGCTTGATTCATGCGCCCTCCACAAAGACAAATCTGCCCGATTCCAGCCTTGCTGAAGCACTCCCAGATGAGTCCAATTTTCAGCTTTCCATGCACCTGTCATTTTACCCCATTGAAAACCTCTGGAATGTGATCAAGAGGAAGATGGATGGTCACAAGCCATTAAACAAAGCCGAGCTGCTTGAATTTTTTTGCCAGGAGTGGCACAAAATCACCCAACATCAACGTGAAAGACTGGTGGAGAGCATGCCAAGACGCATGAAAGCTGTGCTTGAAAATCAGGGTTATTCCACCAAATATTGATTTCTGAACTCTTCCTAAGTTAAAACATTAGTTTTGTGTTGTTTAAAAATGAATATGAACTTATTTTCTTTGCATTATTCAAGGTCTGACAACACTGCATCTTTTTTGTTATTTTGACCAGTTGTCATTTTCTGCAAATAAATGCTCTAAATGACAATATTTTTATTTGGAATTTGGGAGAAATGTTGTCAGTAGTTTATAGAATAAAACAAAAATGTTCATTTTACCCAAACACATACCTATAAACAGTAAAACCAGAGAAACTGATAATTTTGCAGTGGTCTCTTAATTTTTTTCCAGAGCTGTGTGTGTGTGTGTGTGTGTGTGTGTGTGTGTGTGTGTGAACAATTTGGCCATAGTTCAGGTTTGTGCCCCTTTAAAAACATGACCCAGAGAAGAATTTTCAGTGCCTACGCGCACTTTTATTACAACAAATAATAGACAAACAAAAACCTAGCTATCACGAGCACTGACTACACACATGTAGGTCCCTGTCTAACTTGTGTGACAGCTAAGCAATTGACACACACAAAAAACAAACATAGGTTTTTTCCACAATATCATTTATGACCTTCAGTCGGGCTTCTTCACACAGCAGCAGCCTAGAGCAAACTCGCTGCACTCCTTTTAACCACTGCACCTGGCTCTAATAATCAATAACGGCCAGATGCAGGTGATAATTAACAAAACAATTAAATTAAACACTTTTTAACCCCGTCCCTGCCATAAAACAAACATTCTTAGGATTGCAGGCCCCCTGTCCTGCTACATCCATTACACCCCCCCCCCCCCCCCCCCTTGTCTTTTCAAGACACAGGCCATACCAAGGCCACCTCCCTCCCTAAAACACAAGCACCCACCCTCAAGTCCATAAATTTTATTTTTCGCCCCTTCCTGCGGGCGGGCTTGAGGGTGGGTTGGTCCCTCTGGCATTACCTTCAAGGGACCGAGAACCAGGAAGGAGGGATCCAGGTGGCTTGCTCAGGGCGACCGCAATGCAGGCCGGCGACTGGGAGCAATTAATGGCAGGCAGAGGTGCACGGCTGTGGACTGGCGCAGCGACAGCTGAGGCCTCAGGGGGAACAGAGTGGGGGAAGCGGGAGCGCATGTGACATCTGACTCCAGCGTAGTGACGTCTGTGTCTTTAGGAGGAACGGAGTGAGGGACCAGGCAATCAACTGTGCCTGGCAGTTCTGTGACCTGGGAGCTAGGGCAAGAGGAGGGAAGTCCAGGCACTCCACCCAAGGGACTGACGAGCCCGGGGCAAGGGACTGCGTCCGATAGTGCCGGACTGGTTTGTGGGGCTGGTGGTCGGGGTTTTGGTGGAGGTATGCATTTCACCCCCTCTCCCTTATTAGTAACCTGCAGCAGTGTAGGCAGAGGAAGCTCCAGCTCCTCTTCTCTGGGTGGTGGAGGCAGAGGCAGCTCCTGCTCCTCTTCTCTGGGTGGTGGAGGCAGAGGCAGCTCCTGCTCCTCTCTCCTCTAAATTTTATTTTTCTCTGGTGGTGGAGGTGGAGGCAGCTGGAGGCAGAGGCAGCTCCAGGAGGCAGAGGCAGCTCCTGCTCCTCTTCTCTGGGTGATGGAGGCAGAAGCAGCTCCAGCATCTCTTCTCCAGGTGGTGGCAGCAGAGGCAACTCCTCTTCCTGTAGTGCTGGAGACTGCGGGGCTTGTCTTGCTAGCTCCCATCTTTGGAAGAGCAAGTCCAGCTCTGTTGGTTCTGGGTCTGGCAGCCCCCACTCCTGTCTCCATTTCCTATTCAGTTCTTCCTGAATAGCTGTATTTCTTTTCATTTGTTTCAGTAGTTCCTTTAGCTCTGGATCCATTTTTATTTTTTATTTTCTGGGTCAACAGGGGCGTTCCATGGTTCTGACACCATATGTGATAGAAATGGCTGTCGTTCGGGTTCGTGCCCCTTTAAAAACGTGACCCAGAGATGAAAACTGAATTTTCAGCGCCTACGCGCACTTTTATTACAACAAATAATAAACAAACAAAAACCTAGCTCTCACGAGCACTGACTACACACATGTAGACCCCTGTCTAACTTGCAGGACAGCTAAGCTGTTTACCTGGCATGTAATGCAATACAACACACTTTACACACACAAAAATCAAACATAGTTTTTTTTCCACACTACCTTTTACGACCTTCAGTTGGTCGGGCTTCTTCACACAGCAGCAGGCTGGCTGCACTCTTTTTAAACACTGCAGCTGGCTCTAATTATCAATTAACAAAACAATTAAATTAAACAATTAGCTTGGCAGGGAGGCTTTTTAACCCCATCCCTGCCATAAAACAAACATTCTTAGGATTGCAGGCCCCCTGTCCTGCTACATCTGTTATTATATATATATATATATATATATATATATATATATATATATATATATATATATATATATAATATATATAAAATCAAAAAGTGTGTATTTGTATGAAATTTAATTGAAATGAAAATGCTTAAATTCTGGAAGACTGGGTGATGCAAGGGGCTAATTCACTAGCAGGGTCCACACTTGTTTCACTACAGATCTGAAGTTGTTTGGCAGACCTCCAGGGTTATTACACTTAGCGTTGGCAAGTGTATTGCTGTGTGTCTGCTGTAGTAGTGTAGGGACAGTCTGACTGACCCTCACCCTGTGTGTGTGTGTGTGTGTGTGTCTCCATCTCCACAGCAGCGCCTGGTTGTCCAGACTTCATCCCCCACTGGGAAGGCTGGACAGGTGTCCACGCTGTCTATCCATGGAGTCCAGCAACAGCAGCAGGTCCACTCTTCTCCTGAGGTAAAGAGATACCCCTGGCACACAAGCGCACAGATACACACATGCATATTTACATTAAGACTCTCACTGTAAAGGCTGCGACACACCAGATGCGATATGACAAGAGAAAATATGCAGAGATGGGACAAAAGGAATAGAACCTACACTTTTGATAATGCGGGGGGCGACACTGGAGCAACATGAAATAAATAGGATTGAATCAACTAGGGAATTGATGGGGTCTCCCGAGTGGCTTGCCACTGCTGACTGTGGACGGGAGTTCCCAGGTTGCGGTGCACAATTCTCCAAGGGCTGCCCGGGTGCCTGCAGGCTGGCCTGTACGCAATTCAGAACTGCATGGACATCCAGCACTGTAAGTTCTGATATGGCTGCACTGTGGGCTTGCGAAAAAAAGCAGACGGCTGATGACACTCATTTCGGAGGACGAGAGTGATCGTCTTAGTCTCTCCAGAGTTAGATCGGGGGTTGCAGCGGTGAGCCAGGCTGAATAACTAATTGGACATTCAAAAAAATTGGGATAAAATTGGAAAATGAATAAAAAATAATTGTTAAAAAATAAATAAATAGGGAATTGAGCAATTACAGAACAGTTTCAATGCACAGTCCACCAAAGTGAAGCAGTATCCAAAACGATAATACTTGATGTTGAAAAATAGTTTTATGACGAAGGTCATCTCAAATATAAAGATACAGAGACGAAAGATAATTTGGGTCGATTTTGAAAGAACTGGATGAGCCTGGTATGTATGATTTATTGTCATATATGTTCAAAAAATATCAGAGATGGCACTCATAATTTCGACATCATGTTATCAAATATGTACCAGTCTTGATCATAATTTTGTCAATAGCAGCTATTCATAGTTTTATAGATCTGTTAGTTTTCAAATCTGTCGCATCGCAATAATAATAATAATAATAATAATAATAATAATAATAATAATAATAATAATAATAATAATAATCTGTGTCGCTTCAGGTGTGTGTGGTCATGTCACTGCGAAAGTATCTTGTTGTATCACGTCTGTGTGTAGAGGCCTTAGCTGACACTGCAGGGATGGAAATAAGACTCCCGTTGCATAGCAGTTTGATCCAATCCTAGTTTTATACCAGTTTAATAAGATGCCTGTTACCTATACACTGTGGCCAATCAAGCAAATAATATATATTTTTTATTTACGTCCCTGCACTGATAAACACACACACCACATACACACTGACACTGACACTGACAATGATACACATACTTACACACATATACTCAGCAGGTCAGCCTAAATGTGACGTAATCATATTGTTGAATAGTGAAACAGTAA
>NC_054571.1:5130865-5155865 GCF_017654505.1 Polyodon spathula | reverse complement strand
CAGTGTCTCAGTGTGTCTCAGTGTCTCTCAGAGTGTCTCAGTGTGTCTCAGTGTCTCTCTATCTCAGTTTCTCTCAGTGTGTCTCAGTCTCTCAGTGTGTCTCAGAGTGTTACCCTGACTGTTGAAGTTTAAAGTAGCTGGTAGTGTCTGTCCCTCGCTGTTGTACCCCACCACGCTGGCTCTGAAGACCCCATCTTTAGGGAGAGAATAGATGCAGAGACACGGCTCCCTGAACTCCTCTCTCAGCCCATCTGCTTGTTCCCTTTCTCTAGACAACAGCACAGCATCCCTGGACACGTTCACCACGTTCTTGATGCCTTCCCTTGCTTCCCACTGCACCTCGTACACCCGAATGCTGCCCCGGGCATTCTCCTGGGACAGCTCCTGGAGAGGGGAGAGGGGAAGGGGAGAGGGGAGAGGGGGAAGAGGGGAGGGTTGATGAACCCAGCATCAACAAGGACCCAATAAAGTTAACAGACCAGCAGAAAAACAACCAAGACATTGCATTTAGGGCTTTGAAAGTAGTCTTAATAAAATTTTTTTTTTCATTTTAAATTTGCAATTGGTGTGTTTTTTTCCCTTTAGGAACAGTAAAACACACTGACAATCTGATGCCGATAACTCCCCGTAACAGGGGAGATCTGTGCTGACTGTCTGACGCATGTATGGTGCTGCAGGAAGAGGTCAGCAGCCTCGTAAGATCTGCCTGTCAGTCATGGCAGTGACACGGAGAGGTGGTGAAGAGGGTGTGTTGGCTTTCCATCTCTCTGCGTGGCTGAGAGATAGGCTTTGGGGGATTGCTGGGCCTATAAAATAACACTCTGTTGTTCCCTCAGATCGGCCCCTATGGGACAACAAATGAGAAAGTGGAAGCTATATTGCCAGACCGAGAACGGCCGGAGAACAAAAAGAAAGGATAAACGAGAGAAGAAAATAAATATAGGGGGAGCGGGGAAACCACGGGCAGACCCCAAAAGTATTAGGGAAGAATCTGAGGGAATGGTGGAGTGTAGGGCGGAGACCTGGGCCATGGGGGTAGTGACGGTCGGGGAAACACTGCAGAGTGCAGCACCTTTATTTTGTAGTTTTGATTAATAGTGTTTTATTTTCTCTTTTTCTTTGCACCTTCTGTTTTTGATTATTATTTTGTGCATCTGCATGTGCCCTGACGGTGAAATGTCAGTCGCTTTTACGATTGCTGGTAACAATAGTGCAACGGTGCCACCTTGTGGATACAATAAATCGTGCACCCGAGTGGTGTTTAGAAACTCCAACTTTCTGTCTCCTGTGTTGAATTCCTCACCCTTCTACACTCCCTCATAGCAGTTTACTTCTGCACTGTAATTTTGCAGTTCCTTGGTTGTAATATGTACCACAGTTTATTGTTTTCTAATATGCTTTACCATACCAGCCTGGTTTATAATGCTCATCTACTCTTTACCATGCTTTCACTGTGCTTTATTACACTTTTCTTTTACTGTGGGCTCTTGCATGTGTGCTAATGCTGTCAGCACTGGTGTGACATTGAAAATCAAACATTTTGTTTAATTTTTTTAACCAAGTGTCTTTTCAGTACTAACTCAGTTTTTCACTGCCACCATGATCACTGTGCATCTGAACCTGTCTCAGTGCAGGCTGCAACACTCACCTTCCAGTACAGGATGACATTTCTCTTGTCAGATATGAACCAGACATCCAGCATTCCTACTGGAGCTGAGGGTTGGGAAGAGGGAGGGAGAGGGGGAGGGGGACAGAGAGAGAGAGATGGTATTGATACTAATTGAAGCCATCAGGTCACATCTGTGCCCTCATGAGTTGAAAAAAGTCTTTGTAATGAAGGAAATGATCTCAAATGGCAATGCAGACAGACAGTGGCACTACAAGGGCTTTGCAATGGTTATGTATTACACAAAGGGGCAATGGTAGCACCAAGACAGCTTCAATTGAAAGAGGCTGCCATTTGTAGCACTATAATGGCAGTGCAATAATGAAATACTGGTTCTGTATTATATTGAGGGGCAATGGTAGCACAAGTATAGATCAGATACAATGAGATGAGGATGCAATTGGTGGAATGGGTCCACAGTATGCTAATTACACCCTTCTCAAATGATCTCCAATGACAGCGTAGACAGGCAGTGGCACTACAATGGCAATAGTGGTTCTGTATGGTATAGTTCTGCTAGTTAGGAATAAGAAAGTGAAGTAGAGTAGACAAAGTAGCTTCAGCAAATGAGATTGTTTAAAATGGAAGCTGAGATAAGGTTTGCTCTCTTCTCTGTCTCTGAAGTGCCGTTGCTATACTGGGAAGGCGCTGTGCTGCTAGTCTCTTACCTGCCTCGGAGCTCTGCACTGTGTAGCTGTCGCTCCACTCACTCCACGGGGAGTCTTTGCCACCCATGCAGCTCACCTGGAACAGGTAGCGGGTGAAATGTTGTGGGCTGTCCAGCGTGTACTCGACACCACTTACGTCCTCTGGGTCAGCCTGAAATACACACACACACTCACACATAACATACAAATATACAGCAATACAACACACAGCAACACATTATTATTATGCAATCCATAGGCCCGTCTCAGACTATCTCAGTGCCCAGGTTCATAAACACTCCAGCGCAGTGCACTCTGTTTAGCCTCCTCCTAAAGCACATACAGAACAGTCAGCTAACAAAGACAGACTCACTCACACAGCCAAACAGAACACTGACACACAGAACTAATTGCAGTTTTTAAATCTGATAGTGACTATAAGGATAGGGTTAGATTTAAGGTTTGGGGTATAGTCATGACACGCACAGACTCACAATAAATACACACATGCACACACGCACACACACACAATACCCATAATAACAACACACACAATAATAACGCACACACACACACACTTACAAGCACACTCACTCACACACTCACCTCAGTCCAGTTTCTCACCCCTTCCTCTCTGTAGCGGAGTCGACAATTTCTATTTATATCAGAACCCTTCTCAGTGTCCACATTATTCCACGTCACTGTGATCATATCACTGGTCACTTCGTGGCTTACAAAAGATGGGGCTTCCAGCTTAACTGCGAAGCACAAGAAACAAGAAGAAGGGCCTGTCAACCATGTACAACACAAACAACACAAATAACTTCTGCAAAATAATGGCAATGCCAAGTTTCATGGCAATTGGATAAGTGGTTCGGCAAATATCTGGAACAATGTGAAGTGTGACACATGTATGTATGACCAGCTCCATTATCTCTGCTTTTGTCTCTCACCTCTCTCTTGACCTCCTAGCTCTCACTGAAACCTGGGTCTCCCCTGATAACACTATCACTCCGGCCGCCCTTTCCTCTCTCTTTATCCTGTCCAACTCTCCTTGTCCCTCTGGATGGGGTGGGTGAACATGACTTCTGCTCTCCCTCCCTGCTGTTTTCTGTCCCCCCCTCTTCTCTCCTCTCTCTGTCAGCAACTATGAGTTTCACGCTGCTGAAATCACCTCTCCATGTCGCCTCCTCCTCCTTATTGTTCTCTACCGCCCTCCTGGTCCCCTTACTCATTTTCTTGATGAGCTTGACTTCCTCCTCTCCTCCCTCCCCTCTTCCTCCACCCCTGTTGCTCTATGTGGTGACTTCAACATCCACCTCTCCATTTCTTCCCCTTTTTCATTCCTTATCTTCAGTCTCTCCCCATCCACCACATGTGCTCTGGACCCCCTCCCTGCTCACCTCTTCCAGGCTGCTGCCCCAACTCTACTCCCTTCTCAACACCTCTCTGCTCTCTGGCTGTTTCCTTGCAGCCTTCAAACAAGCCTGCATCACCCCCATCTTAAAAAAAACCCTCTCTTGATCCCTCATCCCTCCAGAACTACCATCCTGTCTTCCTTTTCCCTTTCCTCTCTAAAACCCTTGAGCAAGCGGTACATCACTGAAACTGCTCTTCTCTCAATCACCACACCTCAATCAGCATCTTTGCCATAACCCACTATTTTCTTTAATGACGTTTCAACATGTGTACCCTGATCTGATATTGAGAGCTATGAGGAAAAAAGTTACTGTGTTGAGTGACCTAAATGAGCTCCCTGCGAAATAAAACCCACGTTGATTTAAATGCACCGCGTGTGTAACACATATCAAATAAGCTATGAAATAGTTTTAAAAATATTTTAATAAAAGCAGTTCCCAAATAGTTCAACTTGTATTGGCACGTTGCAATGATGTAAAATTTAATTTACTAAAGCATATATTGTTCAACAGTGTCTTGCACATCTGACAGTTGTAAAATTACAAAGAAATATATATTTCTGTGCACCGATTTATTTATTAATTTATTTTATCTCAGTATGATCTCTAGAATAGGTTTGACAGACAAAGCAAGAAAGCACAAAAGTCTACAGCAATTTGCCGTTACTATATGTTACAGGTTTACTGCATAACTTTACTCCATGAAAAGTGTGATGAGAATGTGCTGTTGCAGACGGGGGTATGTTTGCATTCAGCAGGTGCGTGTGTTTAGTGCCTGAGCCACCAGTAATTCAGGGAGTTGAGAGCTGCGTCAGAGTTCATCAAAGTGTTCTTGTTAGTAAATAAAGTACAACAGATACATTCAATACAGGATCTGTGTCTTTTATTTAAAGAAGAGCTGCACACACTGGAGGGATGTATTAAAATGGGCGGATATAGGATTTGGCCGAATCCGAACCTTGCTCAAAAAGTAGGTATTCGGGCCGAATCCAAAACCGAATAGTGGATTCGGTGCATCCCTGTTCTCTGCTCCTGATGGTCTGTTTCACTTTATAACTGTGCCGTTTGGGCTACACTGTGTGTCCGCTGTCTTTCAGGGACTGATGGACCAAGTCTTACACAGCAGCGTATATTGTATGCAGCAGCGTATATTGACAATGTGGTTATTTACAGCTCCAACTGGCGAGAGTACCTGAGGGCAGCCCGGCTGACAGCCAACTTGCACAAATGTGCATTTGCCAAAAAAAAGACTCAATATTTGGGATTTATTATGGGAAATGGGTGGTTGAAGCCTGTTGCCACCAGGCTTTGATGAACGCGAAAATCCCCAAAACCAAGTCCCAGGTGAGGTCTCTATTGGGGTTGGCTGGTTATTACTGAAGCTTTATCCCCAAGTATGCCACAGTGGTCAACCCCCTGCTAAACTTCACTTGAAAGAGCGCTCCAAATTCAATGAAATATTCAGAAGAATGTCAGGGGCGTTTGACACTATCAAGCAGAGACTTTGCCCGTCCCCCAACCTCATCACACCAGATTTTACCAAAGGGTTCATCCTCCACACGGATGCTTCAGATGTTGGTCTGGGGGAGGTCTTGTCCCAAAAGGTAGATGGAGTAGAACACCCCATCCTGTACCTTAGTAAAAAGATACTCCCTACTTGGGTCCAAAGTCTTTTGTTCGCTATAGTAAAAGGACAATCCAAAAATGAACAAGCTGCTGGAGTGAGTTAAAGAAGGCACCTTGGATAAAGGCATTCGCTAAACTATTAATAATATTAGTACTGTTTTATTCTTTGATTTTCTTTATTACTACAGTATTTGTCACTACTACCACTAATAATAATAATAATAATAATAATAATAATAGCAATGAGATTGTTCATAAAAGTACAATTCCAAGTACAGTACCTGTTTGTGACATTCTGCATCCAGTATTCTGGCTATATCCTATTCATTGAAGAACACAGTACAATCCTCCCAACAAAGTTTCAGTTTTGTTTCAATTGCAAATGCTAATTTAAGTTTTTATTTTTATTTTTTAAAAACAGTATTTAATCATATACTGAAGGCCATAAGCGAGATTGTAAATAGTATATCTACACTGGGCTGACGGTGTTGCTGCACTCGGTACTGTAAGTTACAAGCAAGCATCATACATTTAAAATCAAATTACAGGTACATTTTATTAATCACATTAAAGAAATGAAAAAAGCGATGTTAACATGCTATGTTTATACACACTATAGGGGCTACATTTTGCGTGAGGATAATAACTATTGTTTTGTATTCGATTTTTTTTTCCAGGGTTGGGAAATAACGTTAACAATTTAATAAAGGTAACAACAAGATAACAAAATGTGAATCTTGGTGAGCAGAGTTTAGTAGCTGGTAATTCCAGTCTGTAACTTTGTTTGTAACTTTCAATATAAGTTTATATGTGTTGGGTGTCGTACTGTCCAATTTACCCTTCGTTTCACTGCAGCAGACAAGTCATGTGACACCTACCAGTGCACTGACTGGATAGCATTGCTAGTTGTCAGGATGTTGTCAGGGGTGTTACACGGGGCAATCTTTGTGGGACTTGGTTGCAAGCAATATACTATAGTTGCTACTAGTAAATTGCCTAGACAATTCCCACTAGAGCTGCTGACCAGATTATTATTAATTATAAAATATAATCACAGAATTGTTTTCATTCTCCTGTGATACTAGTAAAATTCTAGACTTTTTCAAGACTTTCATAATGGAGACATGGTTTTTCAGGCATTTACAAGCCCTGGAAATCACTTTGGCATTTTTCCATACTTTTTCCAGACTTACAGACTAGTGTGCAAACCCTGCAATTCATTCAAGTCTCAAGTCAGTTTGTTCAAGTCTCAAGTCAATTCGTTCAAGTCGCAAAAAAAGTGACTCGAGTCGGACTTAAGTCCGAGTCACTGACTTGAGTCAGCAACTCTGCTGGGAAGGTATGTGAGGCTCCAAATAGGAATGATTAATATAAGCATACAAGCCATGGCGATCAATAATCAATCAATCAATAGTTTGTGTCAGTGTGTGTACGGTACCTATGGCCTCCGAGTTGAAGTTCTTCATTTTGGACTGACTCTCTCCCAGGGCGTTCTTGGCGCTGACCCAAACCTTTCCGTCAACATGGCTCACGAAGCTGGACCGCGGGACCATGACAGTGCTGAGACCAACCGGCACCACTGTGGACCACTCAGTACTGAGAGAGAGAGACAGAGAGAGAGAGAGAGAGAGAGAGAGAGAGAGAGAGAGAGAGAGAGAGAGAGAGAGAGAGAGAGAGAGAGAGAGTAGACTGTAGACTGGATCCGAACCAGATACAGAACCAGAGCAATACAGGAGCTTCAGATTAAAACACACTGATTACTCACGCACACCTACTGACACACACACACACTCATACGAACGATTCTTGGTGTTAAGATCTCCTTCCCGACCTGTGAGGGCACTATGTAAAAGGAACAGAATACCCTTAACTAAATGGCACGACAATGTATTCCTTAGGGTAGGCGAAAGCCGATCATTTAAGAAGGGAGCTGAGCTATGGCACCCAAATTCAAAAATTAGTTTGCAACTGCATAACAAGGGGGGGGGGGGTAATGCACAGAGGTATTATAACCCATTTGCTTTATACATATAAGGGCAACAGAAACTAGTTAGGAGTAAAGGAGTATATTTGCAATGATTGTTTCTGTGTTATCAATAATCAATAGATAATTAATAAACCGTGTGATGCACCTGTCCTGTCCTGTACATACCCGCCCATCATGCGCAGGTGAAAGGTGAATTCAGTCCTGAGCAGTGAGTCTGGTCTCAGATGCCAGGAGCAGTTCATTTTTGGCGGCGCCCCATTCTTTTCTTTCATGATGTAACACTGAGGCTGGGAGGGGGGGGCTGGCGGATCTGAATAAACACACACATTGGAAATATGCACTGTCATGGTCCATATACATTAGCATGCACTGTGTGTTTGGACTTTGCATTTTTACAGCCTTTTTACTGAGTAGATCAGTTTTAAAAGTTTGCCCTGTAATTCAGCAGTTTTCGCCCATGCTTCTCCTGTGATTGTACTTTACATTTACCATAGTTTTCCTGGTTTGCCATGTTTTTTAATATGCTTTACCATACCTATCTGTGGTTTACAATGCTTGCCTATGCTTTACCATACCTCTCTGTGGTTTACAATGCTTGCCTATGCTTTACCATACCTCTCTGTGGTTTACAATGCTTGCCTATGCTTTACCATACCTCTCTGTGGTTTACAATGCTTGCCTATGCTTTACCATACCTCTCTGTGGTTTACAATGCTTGCCTATGCTTTACCATACCTCTCTGTGGTTTACAATGCTTGCCTATGCTTTACCATACCTCTCTGTGGTTTACAATGCTTGTCTATGCTTTACCATACCTCTCTGTGGTTTACAATGCTTGTCTATGCTTTGCCATGCTTTCGCTGTGCTTTATTACACTTTGCTGTGCTTTTACTATGGGAAACTTTTATGAGGGGTGTTTGATTTCATTTTTTGTATTGTACTGTAATAACAAGCTGTTACGTTTGTAACGATTTATTAAGAAAGCAAATTACTACACAGAGATGAGTCTTTTAACAGGATTGTCAGGGTGGTCCCAATAAATTAGGCTAGGAACCAATATTCCATAATGAAATATCAGGCAGGTAAAATAATCGACAGTAATCAATCCATTTAAAACACTTTAGTATTCAAAAGCAAGAATAAAAACACATGCCTGTGCATATTATTGCACATAGTAATATAATACACGCTAGCTACAACCCATAATAATCCATACTCACAACCCCCTGTGATGGTTTGCTGGCAGGAGAGGCGGGACTCCAGCACAGGGCAGATGATCTCACAGTGAAGGTGGAGCTCTGCTTCCCTAGGGGCGGGCACAGTGAAGGAAAGGCTGCCACTGGTTGAGTTCCTTTGGAGAGAGCTGTACTGAGTGGTCACATTGAGCCCCTCTGTTACCCGTAGAAACCCTGTAGCACAGCTAAGGGGCAGAGTGGGAGAGAACAGCACGCAGGAGCCCTTGATATCGTGGCCCAGCTCAAAGTGAGGTTCCCACTCACAGCGTAGGCTTGCGACAGACCCTGGGGGCAAAACAGGAGGGTAGAGAAACATTGTAAGATTGTGAGGATACCCTTCCAGTGTCCCAAAGTAAAAGCATAGAAAAGTGTAATAATGCACAGTGAAAGCATTGCAAAGCACAAACCAATATGGTAAAGCATATTACCAAACATGGCAAACCAGAGTAAATGCATAGTTCAAGCATGTGAAAAGCGTGGGAAAAGTGCAAAATTGCCATGCAAATATACTGTGGTAAACTTTTACAGGGATGTGTAATATGGTATCTCAAACAAACAGCAATTGCATTTAAACTTCTTACCTCTTGGAATTAGAATGCAGACTGCCAGAAAGAATGGAATGCACCTTCTCTCCATGGCACATACCCAACACTGTGTGGAGTGGGAGAAGAGAACAACTCAACTTAACACTCCATTCCTGCACACACACACACACACACACACACACACACACACACACACACACACACACACACACACACACACACACACACAATAAAAACCTTGCAGCTGAATAAAAGCAACTACCTTACACTGCAGGCTTCATATAAACATCTCCACCTTTACAATGTTTTTTTTTTTTAATACTAAAGTAAAACTTAAGTCAAGTGTACAAACATTTTGGCTAGTGCAGGGTTAGAAACTCACACAAGCCCTACTGCACCAGTCTTGGGGTTCAGAACTTCCCTCATTGAAGTAATTGACATGATCAGGAGCCAGGAGTTTGAGCCATCTGCCCCGCACCCCTGTTAACCTCACAACAGGAGAGGAAGAGAGGTCGGGGAAAATATGGGACTGGCTGATGGACCCTGAGGGAAACTTCCAGGCGCAACTCCCAGTGGCAATCCATCTGCTGGGTGTTAGAGATGGGGAGTGATTGGAAGCCTTGTAAAACAACACCGCTCGCTGTCCCTCTCAGACATCGCAGCTGTGGTACTCACCTACCTGGCTGCAGGTATGGGAGGGGCCCCATCATCTCCAGTCCCATTGGAAGGGGCCATGCCTATTCCACCTCCACAGGCATGTCCACTCCAGCGACCAAGGGAGAGCCGCACCAGTCCCCAGAGATCAAGGCCGAGCCACACCGGTCACCAGTGATAGAGGGAGACTACCTGCTGTTCCTTTCTCCGCTGGCAGGGGGAGACTACCTGCTGCTCCCACCTCCACCACCAGAGGAGCTGAAGTTATCTCCCAGGGGTCAACTCCTGCCCTATCCTGCAACACAAAGGGCTGCAAAGCCTGCACCGCCTCAGGCTGTCGAGCCAGTACTAAAGCCTAAGTCTGCCAGTTTGCCATCGCCCAGGGAGGCTGGTTCGCCATTGTCGAGGGAGGCCAGTTTCCCATTGCCCAGGGAGACCAGTGCACCATCACCGGGGGAGGCCATTTCACCATCACCCGGGGCTTCGTGGTGTCCAGCAGCAGTAGTTGCACTGGCAGAAATTCTAGGGCAAGAGAAGGGAGCTGCCGGCTACAGAGAAGGGGGGAGAGGTAAAGTGACCACCTCCACCCACAGTAGTGTCACTGCCGGAGTGCCCAGCGCCGCCGCCTCTGCCAGAGTGTCCCATGCTGTGGGCAGCATTGGAGTGCCCAGCACCTCTGCCAGAGTGTCCCGTGCTGAGGGCAGCCTGACTGCTGTCTGTGCCATGGCCACTTCCGGAGTGCACCGCTGCAAGAACTGCCTTTGCCGGAAGAGCCAGCCTTACTGCTGTCAACATTGTCACTGTAGACATAAGAGAAGTTGGGATAGAGTAGGTGCAGTGTAAACCATGAGGGGCCACTGGACGCCCACAATGGAAGTTAGAGATTGAGCAGTGTAAACCGTGGAGGCTGCTGGACTCCCGCAGTGGAAGTGAGAGATTGAGCAGTGTAAACCGTGGAGGCTGCTGGACTCCCACAGTGGAAGTGAGAGATTGAGCAGTGTAAACCGTGGAGGCTGCTGGACGCCCGCAGTGGAAGTGAGAGATTGAGCAGTGTAAACCATGGAGGCTGCTGGACTCCCACAGTGGAAGTGAGAGCTCAAAGTCAAACAGCAGCAGCTCAAAGTCAAACAGCCGCGTGTGTTTTTCTGATAACAAACAAGCTGAAACTCGGAGCAGCTGATTCAAATTCAGCGTCGTTTTGAGACACGGGCGAGGGGAGGAGCCGACAGCACAGCAGAACAACGCAGTTAAACGAGGCAGTCTTCCCAGCGACAGCGAGTGGAAGCGACAGCGAGTGGGAGAAGTACAGGCGTGGAAAAGTACAGAGCAGTTTCGAAGCAGTTGGAAAGCAGATTGACAGTTGCAGAAGAAACTAAACTTAAAAAAAAAAAACCTCAACATGGTCTTCAAGCCTGTAATCTGTGACACCTGCTTGATGTGGGAAATCCGAGAAAACCCAGCGGAGCTAAACCAAGTGTGCGTAAAGTGCCGCGTGATCCAGGATTTGCATAAACTAGTAAGTATGCTAGAAATGGAGCTGGAAGAAGTGAGACAGCAACAGGATCTTGAGGAACTGGCACACCCACAATTCATGGAAGTCTGCATCACCCCTAACAGACTGAAAGCCACCAGGGAGATAGAAGGTCAGAACAGCTGGGTTCAGGTAGGCAGAAGCAGGGAAAAAAAGAAACTTCGTCAAACACAACCACCAGAAATCAAAACAACCAACAGATTTGAGTCACTTCAGAATTGTGATGAGCAGAACCAACAACAAGAGAATGAAAGGAACAACATCCAGGACCCCATTGACAGTGGTGACCAGACAGCAAAAAGAAGGGAGGTCATGATTGTTGGGGACTCCATATTGAGAAACACAGCAAGTTCAGTTCGCAGTTTGGACCCCCTTACTACAACAGTGTGCTGCCTTCCGGGAGCCTCGGTCAAGCACATCACTGAGAACGTGGACAGGCTCCTAGAACGAACAGGAGACGACCCGGTAGTAGTCGTCCACATCGGTACAAACAACATTGGAAGAGACAGACCAAAATCCCTGCAAAATAAATTCAGAGAGCTAGGAAGGAAATTAAAAGAGAAAACCAAAACTGTGGTATTTTCTGGTATACTACCCGCACCTTGCAAAGGACCATATGGACAGCTGGAAATAATTAATCAAAACGCATGGCTGAAGACGTGGTGCACACGGGAAGGCTTCACCTATCTTGATCATTGGACCACATTCTACAACGAGGACTATCTGTATAGACGGGATGGACTGCATTTAAATAACAAGGGAACTAGTCTACTCGGAGAAAAGATCCTCGAGCAGGTTCGGAAGCATTTAAACTAGAAAGGAAGGGGGGAGAAATCAACAAAAAAACAGAAGGGAGACCGCATCAAAACAAGAACAACAACTCAGGTAAGACAACCATTAAATGTATTTATCTAAATGCTAGAAGTATCAGAAACAAAATTCTAGAACTTGAAGCTACTGCACTAACAGGTAACTATGATGTGATAGGTGTTACAGAAACGTGGTTATCTGAGAGTGATGGGGACGAATATAATATTTGTGGGTATACACTGTATAGGAAAGACAGGCAGGACAGAAGAGGAGGAGGGGTAGCGCTATACATAAGAAACAGTCTTGAAGCCCAGGTGTTAAACCTGGACAAAGAAAATAAAACCGAATCAATATGGGTCAGAATAACAGACAAAAATTCAAAAGGCATAATAATAGGAGCATGCTATAGACCGCCAGATTCAGACGGTGAGCAAAATAATCTGTTATACAATGACATTAGAAATGTGTGTAGCAAAGGAGAAGCCATACTAATGGGGGATTTCAACTTCCCCCAAATAAAATGGGAAAACCCGGTGGGTAGCGCGAAGGATGAAATAGAAATGGTGGAAATGACAAATGACTGCTTCCTAACACAATTTGTGAAGGCACCCACTAGAGGGGAGGCATGCCTTGATTTAGTCTTTTCAAATAACGAAGATAGAATAACTAAAACAGAGGTCAGAGAACCACTGGCAAACTCAGACCACAACATGGTCTCATTTGAAGTGTTTTTTAAATCCCCAAAAGTAAAGACTAAAGCTAAGGTTTACAATTTTAGAAAAGCAAACTATGAAGGCATGAAACAGAGACTAACAGAAGTAGATTGGAGTAAAATAGAGAAAACACCCACAGAAGAAGGATGGTTGTTCTTCAAAAATGTAGTACTAGAGGCGCAAAACAATTACATCCCTAAAGTAGACAAATCTAAATGTAAAACTAAATTGCCAAAATGGTTTAATAGATCAATTAAAAAAAATATTCAGCGAAAAAAGGCACTTTACAGAGCATTAAAAAAGGACCAAAAAGAAAGTACGCAGAAAGAGTACACGGAACTGCAAACGCAAGTCAAAAAGGAAGTTAGAAAGGCCAAGAGAGAAATAGAAATGAACATTGCTAAGGGAGCTAAAACCAATTCCAAAATGTTTTTCCAATATTACAACAGCAAGAGAACATTCAAAGAGGAGATTAAATGTTTAAGAGATACAAATGGCAAAATCGTAGAGGAAGAAAAAAAAAATAGCAAATATGTTAAATGATTACTTTTCACAAGTTTTTACAAAGGAAGATACTGACAACATGCCCCACATGTCATCCAGTTCCTATCCAGTTTTAAATAACTTTAGCATAACTGAGGCAGAAGTGTTAAAGGGACTAGGAGCTCTTAAAATAAACAAATCCCCTGGGCCGGATGAGATCCTCCCAGTAGTACTCAAAGAAATGAAAGAAGTAATTTACAAACCGCTAACCAAGATCATGCAGCAGTCTCTTGACACAGGGGTGGTACCGACAGACTGGAAAATTGCAAACGTAATACCGATCCACAAAAAGGGAAACAAAACTGAACCAGGTAACTACAGACCAGTAAGCCTGACTTCTATTATATGCAAACTTATGGAAACTATAATAAGATCCAAAATGGAAAATTACCTATATGGTAACAGGGTACTGGGAGACAGTCAACATGGTTTTAGGAAAGGGAGATCGTGCCTAACTAACTTGCTTGATTTTTTTGAGGATGCAACATCGATAATGGATAATTGCAAAGCATATGACATGGTTTATTTAGATTTCCAGAAAGCTTTTGACAAAGTCCCGCACAAAAGATTAATTCTCAAACTGAACGCAGTTGGGATTCAAGGAAACACATGTACATGGATTAGGGAGTGGTTAACATGTAGAAAACAGAAAGTACTGATTAGAGGAAAAACCTCAGAATGGAGTGTGGTAACCAGCGGTGTACCACAGGGATCAGTATTAGGTCCTCTGCTATTCCTAATCTACATTAATGATTTAGATTCTGGTATAGTAAGCAAACTTGTTAAATTTGCAGACGACACAAAAGTAGGAGGAGTGGCAAACACTGTTGCAGCAGCAAAGGTCATTCAAAATGATCTAGACAAGATTCAGAACTGGGCAGACACATGGCAAATGACATTTAATAGAGAAAAGTGTAAGGTACTGCACGCAGGAAATAAAAATGTACATTATAAATATCATATGGGAGATATTGAAATTGGAGAAGGAATCTATGAAAAAGACCTAGGAGTTTTTGTTGACTCAGAAATGTCTTCATCTAGGCAATGTGGGGAAGCTATAAAAAAGGCTAACAAGATGCTCGGATACATTGTGAAAAGTGTTGAATTTAAATCAAGGGAAGTAATGTTAAAACTGTACAATGCACTTGTAAGACCTCATCTTGAATATTGTGTGCAGTTCTGGTCACCTCGCTATAAAAAAGATATTGCTGCTGTAGAAAGAGTGCAAAGAAGAGCGACCAGAATTATTCCGGGCTTAAAAGGCATGTCATATGCAGACAGGCTAAAAGAATTGAATCTGTTCAGTCTTGAACAAAGAAGACTACGTGGCGACCTAATTCAAGCATTCAAAATTCTAAAAGGTATTGACAGTGTCGACCCAAGGGACTTTTTCAGCCTGAAAAAAGAAACAAGGACCAGGGGTCACAAATGGAGTTTAGAAAAAGGGGCATTCAGAACAGAAAATAGGAGACACTTTTTTACACAGAGAATTGTGTGGGTCTGGAATCAACTCCCCAGTAATGTTGTTGAAGCTGACACCCTGGGATCCTTCAAGAAGCTGCTTGATGAGATTTTGGGATCAATAAGCTACTAACAACCAAACGAGCAAGATGGGCCGAATGGCCTCCTCTCATTTGTAAACTTTCTTATGTTCTTATGTTCTTATGAGAGATTGAGCAGTGTAAACCGTGGAGGCTGCTGGATACTCGCATTGGAAGTGAGAGATTGAGAGAATCAGGGACAGCATAATAGCAGAGCGAGAGTACGTGATTTGAGGTGACATCATTGCAGGAGCGACTGGAACTGGGTGGCCCCCTTACTTCCTGAGTGTAATTTGAAACTCTGCCCATCATCCAGTTTGTGCTCAGCCATCTGGTTTGTAATAAGATGGCACTTTCGATGCAGAAATTCACAATAAACTAACATGTGCAATTTATTTTTAATAATCGAACAATTAATTAAATTCAATTAAATTTGGGACTATATTATACTGCGGATGTATACACAATAAAAGTTTCTGGTTTTGTCTTAATTTAAGTGTGTTTTAATTATCTGTTATTATTTTTCTTCCCACAAATGGCAGGTACTTACATACTTCCACTGTGCTTAACTGTACTTTGTTTATCATGATATAATGCTGCAAGTGTTTATCAGTCAAAAGTCCCTCTCACACACACTAAAGACAGCCTTGCTTCCATGATGCATTGCTCTTATTATATGCTCAATTGTACATACATTAATATATACAATAATTCATATGTGTATTTATTTATTTATTGCAATTATATTGCACTTTTTATACAAAAGTATCGCAAAGCACTGTACAGTACATAGCAGATAAAAAGAACAAACCACAATACATTTGTATAGCATGTCACACATACAACTGCCACAATCAGACCATTTAAATAACAGATTTAAATAACAGTATACACATAATACAAAAGCAGCAATTTTAAAGTTACATTAAAACCCACTAAAATAAGAAAGCCATTGTATAAACGTACGATTTTAGTCTTGACTTGAAAACTGCAACTTGATTTGAATAACCAGCAGCCCTGCATCCTGTGATCTCAGAGTGCGGTTTGGAAGATACAGGGTCGGTAACTCCTGCAAATAACTAGGTGCTAATCCATTCAGGGCCTTGTAAATTAACAGCAACATCTTAAAATCAATTCTATACTGCACAGGGAGCCAGTGTAAAGAGGCCAAAACAGGGGTAATATGTTCATTTTTTTTGGGGGGGGGGGGGGGGGGGGGGGGGGGGGGTCAGAATTCTAGCAGCGGTATTCTAAACAAGCTGCAAGCGGGATATCATACATTTTGGGACACCAGAAAACAGTACATTACAATAATCAATTCTAGATGAAACAAAGACATGCGTTTGTCTCTCAGCATCAGATATGGAAACAACTGGTCTAAGTTTGGCTGTATTTCTGAAATGGTAACTTGAGACTTTAGTAATTTCCCTAATATGAGTCTCAAATGAGAGATCAGGATCAAAGATGACCCCAGACTGTTAATTTCTAGTTTAAGTTTTGATGAGAGACTGCAAGGTTCGAGCTCATGTAATCCTACATTTCCTTTTAGTTGGTTCTATGAGCTTACTAGCATAACTGCTGTGTTTGAATCCAGCCACAAAGTGAATTAGACCAGCATTCTTGATTCTTGTAACTTGTCTTTTTAAGGTTTGCGCTAAACCAGGTTCACCAAACAAAGTCTCTCTCTCTCTCTCTCTCTCTCTCTCTCTCTCTCTCTCTCTCTCTCTCTCTCTCTCTCTCTCTCTCTCTCTCTCTCTCACACACACATACACACACTCCCTAATCCTTTTCCCCGCTCCCCATAATTCCCTGCTCCTCCAGTTTGGACTCACCTCTCTGCTCTTCTCACTATAAGAAACGAAAATCTGCTGCTCTTTCAAATCCTGTCTGTCAGGAATGGAGATAAGAAAAGAACAATAAATAAAGTGAACAACAATGGCCCAGTTCTCACAGAGCGCTGAGGAGCAGGAACATGTGGTTGTGGAGCTCTGACTTGAAGTTTTACTTCCTGTCCCCTGCACTCCAGTCTGCCTGTCTGCTTGCTTGATGTCACATCCTGTTCCAGTATGTTTCTATAAACACAGACTCATGTGAGACTGAAGAAATGTAAAGAAAATCGAATAAAATAAAGCATTTGAACTTGTTGCTCTACTTTACACTTTGTGATGTGATTCAAAACCCATTGTCAGGCACCTCACTAAGCATTTTCTCTCTCCCGAGTCCACAGTAACAGAACAGCAAAGTGTAATGAAGCACAGTAAAAGCATGGTGAAGCACAGAGAGCATGGGGGAAAACTGCAGAAATACATGGCAGACTAAGTGGTAAAGCACTGCTAACCATAAGCAATATAATCATGGGGAAACCAATGGAAACTGCAAAACAATTACTGTGCAAACATACTACAATCAGCAACCAATCTCCTAATGAAATAGCAGACAGGTGACACCTGTCAGTCTTCAGGAAGACTAAACTATTAAAACCTATTGCAAGGACACATTACTAGAACAAAAAGCAGCACAAGCACCTTCTAGCTAAACTTGCTTTAAAGCACAACAGGGGCCATTAAGGAACATTGGCACTAGTCTGCAGAACCCAAATTAAAGTCAAATTATTAAAAAAATAAATGAATGGGTTGGTAGATCTGGTTAACTTGTTAACTGACTAACTTTTTGTCTACTGCGTTAATAACAATTAATTTTTTTCTATCACAGCAGCGAGGACTCGAGTTGAAACGCGTTGACACCGGAGGCGTGCTGTTCTTTTTTTCTTCTGCAAGTTACAAACGGCTAAGCATAGGTGCAGAGAGATTATATCTAATATAACTATCAAGCACAGATCAGCTGCATGCTTTGATTACACAGATCTACATCGTACGGTTCACCAATGGCACTCTGCAACCGCACTCTATACAACTAAGTATTGTGGAAAAACACTCTTATCAGCTCATAGCTGGGGGAGGCAATCTTGCAGCACCACCCAATGCTAAACTAGCACCCTCCACATATATAAAACCACACCCTACAGTGATGCCTAGTTAGGAAATGCTATAGCGTGATACTCAATGAAATGCCTCTTTAAATCACTAATGCCCAACATTTGCTTTCTTTCTCTAACCACTGAATTACTCTGACCCACTGCTTTCCACATTGCAGCCCAGTACTGTAACCACTGAGCTTCTGAAACCCACTGCCTTGCACACTGTAGCCCAGAACTATAATCACTCAGCTACTCTAACTTCCTTCCTTCCCACTGCAGCTTCAGGCAGTGGGAAGGAACCCACTTCCCTCCTTCCCACTTCCTTTAACCACCAAGCTACTTAAACCCCCTGCATTCTACACTCCAGTCTAGTACTCTAACCACTGAGCTACTCAGACCCACTGTCTTCCACATTGGAGCCCAGCACTCTAACCACTAGGTTATTCAAACACACAGCCTTCCACACTGCAGCCCATGGCTTTCACTTTTTCATGATAGTTGGTAAATTGCAAAGTTCAGGACAAGCATGGTGCATCACAGAGAAGTGCAGTGTGGTAAAGTTCAGGACAAGCATGGTGCATCACAGAGAAGTGCAGTGTGGTAAAGCTCAGGACAAGCGTGGTGCATCACACAGAAGTGCAGTGTGGTAAAGCTCAGGACAAGCATGGTGCATCACAGAGAAGTGCAGTGTGGTAAAGCTCAGGACAAGCATGGTGCATCACAGAGAAGTGCAGTGTGGTAAAGCTCAGGACAAGCATGGTGCATCACAGAGAAGTGCAGTGTGGTAAAGCTCAGGTGCTTAAACTGTCCCGAAAGTCTCGGCTAGGACACAGAAACACATTCCAATAGAGCTCCTGCTATCAGCCCTCATTCAGTCTGTCAGATCCGGTGGTCTGCTCTCTATATCCGTACAAACTAAAATGCTTCAAAGCAAATAAACATTTTCAAAAAATGTCCCCCCAAACAAACAAATAAACAAATATTCTCACGTTAAGATCTTTTTATATGCTGTAGCTACCTCTCTGTGCTTTACAATGCTTGCCTATGCTTAACCATGCTTTTGCTGTGCTTTATTACACTTTGCTGTGCTTTTACTATGGGGAACTTACATAACTGTATATAAGGATAGTGTCACTTTCTTCATTACTCTTTACAGAAAGCAGGTTAGAGCACTGAACCTCATTCAAGGAAATCCGGTGCGAAATACAGATTAGGTCCCTTGTGAGGAAACCACAGAAACATTTCCACTCAGAACAAAACTTGAGACACTGGGTGCCATGTCAGATAAAATAAAAACACATCAAGAGATCAGTGAGTCAGTCAGCACGTTCTACACACAATGCCTTCCCTAAAAACTGCAAAAAGCAAGACTTTTACTCCTTAAACTGTTATACTGAGCAAATGACATAACCACTTAATACATAACCTGTATTTAACCAAAATAGTTCTTTAGATTTAGTTTCTCCTTTTTCTTGTTTGAACCTGTTTTGATTATTTTGTGTTCATGCATTCCCCCACAATCCAAAACCCGTAACCAGAGCCACAGCTGAGATCCCAGCCATGACCAGTGGCCTTGCTGGATTTCAGATTGTCGTGCTGGTTCACGACACTAAAGCTCCAAATCAGCAACATACATAATATACCAGATACATTAAAACAAAAAACAAGTGTAATAATAAAGTATTTAGGTTTCTCTATGGTTCATTAAACACTTCATGTTAACTTAAAAACTCAGTACTATTGACGATTTTTTTTCCTGTTTTAAACCCAACTGTGTTCTCACTCAACCTGCCCTGAGAACATAGTTTCCAATTCCCAATGATCTCAACAGCTCTAAGTTTCATTAGAGCTACAGTGAACACAGTGTCTCTGCACAAACTGCAGAGGTTTGAAATCACTGCGTGATTTGATATTCATGAAAGGGTTGCAGACACTTGCAAACACAAGCATCAAGCTCAAATAACCTGGTATGTATAAAGCAACAGCAAGTGTACTTGGGTATCACGTTTGTGCTTTAATTCTTACACGTCACCATCATCTGCTGGCAGCAAGAAAACTTCAATTGACACATCCTGTCCACAGATGTCATATATTACTGCAAACATGTTAAGTACACCACTCTCACCTAAACAAGATAACAGTGTAGACAAAAAAAAGAAGAAAAGCCAGAGTCATCAGGATTCTTACAATCTCACTTCCTTTATTTATAACATTTGTTCAATGTCATTTAAATTGATCGTATTTCTCACAATGCTCTCACTGAAGAAGTGTAAAAATGTTATGTTTAATTTATCTGGGTGTCAGCGTTTAAAAAAAAAAGTGTTATCCACCACTATGAAAACACTCAGTGGTGAATATAAACTCATAGAGGGGTGTTTGGGGGTCCCAGGGAGGTCAAAGGGAGAGGGCCCCTTCAGCACAGGGAGCTGATCTCACTCTTGCTGCAGCCCCACTTGCAGCAGGCATTGGACAGCCCGATCACCACATCCCGCCCCTTCCTGTCCGACGTGCGCAGGGCCTCCAGCACTTCCTCCGAGATGGCGCTGCGGCTCTGCCTGCTGAAGCCCAGACCAGCTAGCTGCTCCCTCCAGTTCTGGCTCTCGTAGTCAGGGTAGTCCTTGTAGGAAAGCCCGGGGACTGTGTCTGGGTTCCAGCTCTCAGAGCCTTCGTCCTCTGGGGCTCGCTCAGAGTTGAAAGAATCAGGAAGATCGCCTGGGATGACGAAGAGGAAGAGGAGAGTTGTATTTAATTGTAGTGAACAAAATAATTCCATAAATCTTACCTTGCACTTGCTACAGAATACACACATGTACAGTTTCAAAGAAACACTTAGCATTGGTATTTTTAATTTAAAACATGATACCTGGTGCCACATTATGTTAAAGAAAGTTAATAGTTTCCATGCCTTATTTTCTGTAAAGATAATGTCCACAGTTTACCACTTGTGGAAAGCGGAGTCCACCACCCAGTGTTATAAGTATGTAAAAACTAATTTCCACATTGAAGACATTTGAATTGAATTTAGTAACTGCCTCAAATTCCTCTGAATTCCAGTGTATCAGCTATTCCTGTGGTTTTTCACCTGAATTCATTACATATTTGTGCCCATTTTTAAAAATATCTTCAGGACTAGAAAATAACATTACAAAATTAAAAAAAAAAACAAAAAAAAAAAACATGTGTTATTCAGATGTTACTCCCAGGCAATCCTTTAAAACTATACTGAAATTCTTAGGCGTTTGCCGACATTATTTTAAAGTGTTACCAGTTTCTATTACAATTCCTAAAGTTCTAGAAAAAGAAATCATTATAAAATAACAACAAAAAAAAAACCAAACATTTGTTACTCCCATGCAATCCTATGAAACTCAACTCATAGAAATGTGTGGCCATTGCTTTAAAGTATTACCAGTTTCTACCAGTATTTCTGTTTACTGTTTTAAAGTTATGGATGAAACATGCTTTCACTAAGCTGTTGCCACTATATATTTTGCTCTGCTTTTTCCATGTCTTTGCCCGGCTCTGATTTCCTTACCTGTGGACGCTCTGGCAGCCCTCCTCCACCTGGACCCTCCGCAGGTGAATATCACGGCTCGGATGAACTCTCTCCCGCACAGCTTCACTCCATAAGTGGGGTTCCTTCCTTCAGACCCCTGGCTGAGCTCGGACGCCAGGACCCAAAGGGTCAGGACCAGGAGCAGCTTTGTCATGCTTGGAGAAGGAGGTGCAAGACAGACAGGCTGCTTTGTTGTTCTGCTACTGCTTGTTCTGCTGGCTGCTTGCTGCTTGGTCTCTCAGTGTTTCACAGACCCTATAATATATATACTCAAGCCCTTGCGTCTGTCCCTGCTCCCTTTCCCTCTCGCTCTCAGGAGATGATGCACGCAGGAGATCTGGAGATAGCAGCAGCATGGAGACTTTTGGAAATGTTAAGGTGTATCATTATGTCATTGTGAATGGTGATTTCTAATTGCAGACATTGTTCGTGGTGTCAGTGAGCTGCTAATCTGATCGGCACTGCCCTTTGCAGATGAGCTGCTTGCTGCTCTGGGAGAAATTTAACAATGACATACCGCTTTCTCATGTTTTTTTATCGCAACGTGTAATTTTTTTAACCTTTTTTTTTGCATTTTTAATTTCTCTCTTTTTTCAGGATTTTTTCTTTTTTTTGAGGTGGGGGCAATTCCTTAAAAATACTTTTTTGTTTTGTGCTTTGCCAGCTTTTCAGGCAGGCAGAAATGAAATTAATAAGTATGGTGTTCTTACCCGTATACCTGCTGGCAGTCCAGTAAGATGCTAGTTAATATTACACCAAGTTGCAATCAGCTGCTGGAACTCACTTGAAAGAGGTTTGAAATCAGACTCTTTCATTTCCATCAGCAGAAGATCTGAGATCATATCCATTTTCATCTGTCTGTCAGCCTCAGTAAGGATTGCGGGCTGGCAGAACTAGGTAACCTTTTGACTTATATATAACTAATATATTGAGACAGTGTTAGTCACTACATAAATAATGTTACAAATCCAAATCCATAATGTTTCATGTTGCGTAAGTTGGTGTTTGTAGTAATAATACAGTGATAGCAATAGGATATATATTTGGCGATACCAGGGTGGTTCAAATCAGGCGCCCCGTTGCCAAATGAGACCTTCAATTTTAATATTGCCAGTAGATCTGACCATCAAGTCGCCACGTTTTCAACTAAGCATTTACAGTATATACAACAGAACTTCGGTTCCCTATCAAGTAACCATTACCTAATGGGTATTTATCCTTAAAGACCATAACACTTGAATAGATATATCAAAGCTGCACACAGTGCCTGTGACTGAACCGCTCAACTGTGATAAAAGGACTGCTGACACAACATTGTCATCATTTTTCCTTTCTCTGACCTGAGAGAGAGATCTACGCACAGGTAAGTATCACTTATATCTGATTTTATCTGATTTCTGATTCGCTTGTGTTTACACTGCTGTGATGTTCTACATGCTTAGTAATTACTAATTAACTTTGTGCATTCAGCCGTGGTTTGGTTAGTCCCTCAGCGGTCTTGTGCCTGCACGAAGACGATGGCTTTGCCGCTCCTTCCCGGGCTTCGTACCATACCGTTTGCACTGTACCATGTGTACCGTACCGTGTGTACCATACTGTTTGTACTGTACTGTGTGTACTGTGCTTGTGCACTGCACCGAACCATGTGTACCATGCTCCATGCACCATACCTTACCACTGTACCGTACCGTACTGTAAGGCAATTTGTTGTCAATGCACTGACTAGAAAGGTGGCATACCTTGATTTAGTCTTTTCAAATAACAAGGACAGAATAACTAAAACAGAGGTCAGAGAACCATTGGAAAACTCAGATCACAACATGGTCTAATTTAAAGTGCTTTTTAAAACCACAAAAGTAACGACTAAAGCTAAGGTTTACAATTTTAATAGGGTTCTCCCCAGGCCTCTTCAGCTGGGCGGGCTGTCCGGAAAAGTGGCTGGCGCCACCCGGCTGAAAAAAACGCTATCGGCCCGTCCTGCAGATGCTACTGTGCCTTTAACAATAAGGATTGACTGTGCTTCTAGCGGACTAGATCAGTTGCGCGTTACTGGGTGAAAAAAACAATCTTGGAACCACATGACAGCTATGTTACGTCTCGACACAACATTTAACCGATCAGAGAGTTGAAGGGGTGGGTTTTCTGTGTTAGGCATTTTGAGAGGCTAAAGCGTTATAAATGACTGCTAAAAAAAAACAAAAAAACGATTACTTTGAAAGCAAAAATAGTGACAATTAATGCAGGAGGTCAAAATAAACCTGCGATCGGCGCAATCCACCGCGTAATACTATATTTGTGCCAGCTACTTTATTAAAAAAGGGTATTCCTTCTGTTGTGATATCGTAACAACATGTACCCAGGCGCTTGTGAGAGATATTGGGGGTTCATGTATAGAGAGAGGCTGTACGCCTTTAAAAAGAAAGGCGTGATAGGATATCAGCTGTTGCCAGCTGACATACAAATGCTTCAGTGCAGCGGTGCTGGATTATTACACTGCGGTTTCATGCAACAGTTATGATGATGATCAAACGAGTGAGTACTGTTGTGTAAAAAAAAAAAAAAAAAAAAAGTTAAAATGAACAGTTGCATTAGTACATTAACAAAATGCCCTGGAAACTTAATAAAGAAAACAATTTAAATGAAGCAATAAGCGCAATAATTAAGCTAAAAAGGAAGTTAAAATGTTACCCTTTTTTTGTACACTCCAGTAACCCTGCCCTATCTTTCCCCAGTCAAATCGTATGTCTAAATAAGCACTTTAATTTACCATAATAAAAAACAGTAATGAAAAAGAAAATGTAGAACATAAAAAAGCGCAACTACATCTAGTCAAGAAAAGCCACACTATTCAAATTCTTTGTCTTGTTATATATTTAAGGTAGGGCAAGTTTATTTTTCTGTTAAAAGTGCTCCTGGTTGCCATGTTCTGCCACCCAGCTGTACAGAATTCCTGGAGAGAACCCTGTTTAAAAATGCCAACTATGAGGGAATGAAGCAGAGACTAACAGAAGTAGCCTGGAGCAAAATAGAGAACACAGCCACAGAAAAAGCATGGCTAGTTTTTAAAAATGTACTACTAGAGACACAAAACAATTACATCCCAAAAATGGACAAATCAAAATCTAAAACAAAATGGCCAAAATGGGTTAATAGATCAATTTAAAAAAATATATCCAGAGAAAAAAAGGCACTTTACAGAATGTTTAAAAGGGACCAAGAACAAAGCACCCAGAAAGAGTACTTGGAACTGCAAAACGCAAGTCAGAAAGGAAGTTGGAAAGGCCAAGAGAGAAATCAAAATGAGCATTGCTAAGGGGGGGGTAAAACCAATTCCAAAGTGTTTCCAAAATTATAACAGCAAAAGAACATTCCAGGAGGAAGTAAAATGTCTCAGAAATACAAATGGCAAAATCATAGACGAAGAGAAAAAATAGCAAATATATGAAGTGTAGTGACTACATTATAAATATCACATGGGAGATACTGAAATTGAAGGAGGAGTCTGTGAAAGAGATCTAGGAGTTTTTGTTGACTCAGAAATGTCTTCATCT